>NW_007065244.1:275729-294139 GCF_000164805.1 Carlito syrichta
TTCCAAGTAACCGGAACTACAGGTGTCCACTACCACGCCTGGCTAATTTTTTGATTTATTGTAGAGGCGAGGTCTCGCCAAGTTGCCCAGGCGGGTCTTGAACCCGCAGGCTCAGGCAGTCCACTCACCTCAGCCTCCCAAAGCATGGGATTACAGACTGAGCCACCAGGCCCAGCCCTTTTTACTTTTTATGGTCTGTGAAATCTGAAGTTTGGGGGACTTTTGATCTAGTGTTTTTACATTCCAAGATATCAAAGCAAAAGAGTGAAGGAATTATCTTATAACCAGGTTTGGAATGGACTAAGATGTTGGCAAACTGATGTCTTCTCCAGAATACCTAATAACTACTTACGTAACAAGGGTCGTGGCTGTGTGCAATTAGGATAAATACACCTGCCTCAGGTCCCTTTTGAGGTGGTTGTGAGACCCAAATAAGTAACCAAGTTGTAATGTTTTTGTTTTTAGAATAGTCTAAAAGCAAGGGATTGTATAGTGTTAGTTACTGGTAATTTTTTTTTTTTTTGTATCTTTATTGTCAGCAGTATTTCCTTTAGAGTCCTTTATTGGTAATCCAGAAAAAAATTCGTGACTTTTCTAGGTTCCGAATTACACATTATTCTTCATCCTTCTAGTGACATTGATTTAATTATATATTGTAAACTGACCAGCAGGATTTTTATTGTCAGTTTAAAATGAGATAATAACATAAGCATCAAAATGCCAGTGGTAGATATTTGTTTAAGTGACTCCACCTCAAATGATGCACTGATACAATTTTTTTTTGGGAACCTCTCATCATGTAAGCGGTAAATCTTAAGTTTGAAACATACTTACATGGATATTCTATATGAAGGATTATTTCTGCAGTGCAAAATTGCTTTTCACTTTTCATGAATAAAATCGATATAAATGGAAGTGATTACATTAATTCCCTAAGTGATTGCACATCTACTCTGTTTGAAGACATGTTGCCAAAATATTGGATTGCAGGACTACTTGTAAAATCTGAGGGTAGAATAGAGTTAGAACTATAAGGGTAAAATTGGCCACTTATTCCTCTCTTCTGTCATTGTCATTAAATAAAAGACATTATACATCATTATAATAAAATAAAGTAAAAAAAAAGCAAAAGAAATAAGATACTACACTGGCCATACATAACATTTTAAAGTTGAGAAAATTTGTCTTTTGTCCCCTTTATCTTCTCTTAATGCCTTAATGTAGTTTCCTACAAGCAATAGGTATTTCGTTTTTTAACCTCTCAGGCCTATTGGCCTCTACTGCACTCTGGCTTTGTACAGCCTGCTAATAAGGTACCACCCCTGTCTTCCCTCCCAGTAAGTAAGTGTCACGGGCTCCCGAGTGAACCTTTTATCTTTTACTTCTGGTCTAATCAAACCTTACTTTTCAGGGCCATTGATCTCAGTACATGTTGGGGAAAAAGAAGTAAAATGAATTCACACGAAAATGCCATTGCTAATAGCTGATAATAGGTCAGGCATCCCAAGTTTTATTTATAAGACCAGAAAATTGATTGGACAATTGGACTCACAGGAAGGGGAATTAAATAGTAGTCTTTCCTGAGGGCCCTGATATTATCCACTAAGGATAAACTTAAACCCACATATAACGGGATCTCCCTTCCGAAATTAAAATTTGAATGCATCACTGCATTATATGCAGAGATATTGCTCTGAATCAAAAGTGACTTTTATCTATAGAGAAGACTTTTAAACTGGAAGCTGAATGGAAATTCAATATAATCCATCTGAAAAGACCAAATGAGAACTTTAACTGTGATTAAAAACTGGAAGTTTTTAGGGCTCAAGTTCACATCCATTTAAAACAAGTAATAGAAGAGCAATGAAATGAAGGACGGGGGACTTCATGGTTTTAAGTGTATGAAGTAGTCCTTAATTATACTTCGGCAGACATCTATTAAACACAGGGCAAGACACTGTGATCTCAAAAATGAAAGGCGTGGCTCCTGAAATAAGGAAGCTCATTCTCTAAGAAGTAGATCAGCAAATAGAGAATTACCTTGTAAGTATATGATAAATGCTATGACAGAGGTAAGCAAGAGGTATCTTGAGAGCTCAGAGTGTCACCTAATGTAACCCGGGAGTGGAAAAACATTTGGTCATGTTCTGGCTCTAAATTTTTATCAGGTGAACTAACATCAACTGAATTTGAGAGCCTGAGCAAAGACTACATAGAAGAATTAAACAAACAAACAAACAAACAAACAAACACCTTTCCTATACTCCTACTCTCTTGCTTTCTATCTGGAGAAGTCATTAACCCTGAATTAGGTCTTTTTTTAAGTTTAAGTATTTTCTAAACTCACATGCATATTTGAGGATAAATTAAAGGTTGAAAAGCAACTGAGGTAGAGGATTAAAAGCTTTTAGGCTCTGAATACCTAACTGTGTGTGCATTTTTGTAATTATGGGCTCAATTACTCATGTATACCTTTCTACCGGTCCCACAAATGATGTTTAAAGGAGAAAAGCATAGTAAGCTCAGCTCAACCATTTAAAGTGGTCCTGCATTCATTAAGTACACAGCCTTTAAATTAAACTAGTGAAGTCAATTGTGAACATGGATTCACAACACAGGAATGCATGTCCAATACAATATCTATTCGGTGTTCTCATACCATATTGGGTCCATCATAATGTGCCAAGGAATTATAGAGGCTTCAGGGTAAAATTATATATCTATTCAGCCAATCTGTTTTACAAAAAGATTTAGGAATATAGTTAATCATAAAACATACACATACACCAAAGCAGTCCATGATGGGTTAATCCATATATGATACACACGTACAAACACAGGTACACATGTGCACACACATACACAGTCTTTGTTGGTTTATTTAGGTAGAACAATTTAAAAAAAAACCAGAAAGACTAAAAGTCACAGGGGGAGACAACAAAACTATCAGGGATTATATAGTCTTTACTGAAG
Source organism: Carlito syrichta (assembly GCF_000164805.1). Classification (NCBI taxonomy): domain Eukaryota; kingdom Metazoa; phylum Chordata; class Mammalia; order Primates; family Tarsiidae; genus Carlito; species Carlito syrichta. Next base: position 278,703 of record NW_007065244.1, read on the forward strand.
CTCCTTTTTCTTCATTGTATACATATGTTCAAAGTACTATTAGATTCAGAGTCAGATTCCTGATTCATAACTCATCTCGCACTCCTTATAATTGCTATCCTTTAAAGGTCTTTTAGAAAAGAACATTTAACTTACTCCGCTCGTCTCTTTTGGCTGACATTTGCTTTCACTCCTTCTTTGTCATTTTCAGTCATCACAAAGGCTTATGGAAAAAGTGTATATATGAAATACAGAGGAAGACTGTTCAGTTGGTGTCAAAGGATTTACTCCTGGACTAAATTTTTTATTTTTCAGTGATTACAACATGCAGAACTTTGACATAACTCTGAATACATCTAGAGAATTAAGGGACAGAATGGAAGTGGGGATAGCCACTCCACAATTTCTGACCCCAGAAGCTATATGTTATTTTAGGCATATTGACACAACATTTAAGTGGGCACAGGGCTGAAAGCACAGAGTTTCATCACAATCACTGAACCATACACATTAAAAATGGGAATTTGGTGAAATGTGAATCTTATCTTAATAAATATTTTATCAAATATATAGCAAAATAAAAAATCATAAAACAAACAAAATTACTGTTCTACCTTATAAGAATTTACATGATATGTACCTAATATCCATTATATATGTTTGTTTAATATATATTTTTAACACTTTGAAATAAAAATTGTAATGACGGAGGCTGGGCATGGTGGCTCACGCCTGTAATCCCAGCACTTTGGGAGGCAGAGGTGAGAAGATTGCCTGGGCCCAAGGGTTTGAGACCAGCCTGGGCAACTTGGTAAGACTTTGTCTCTATAATTAATCAAACAAAACCAGCGGGGCATGGTGACACACACCTGTAGTTCCAGCTACTTGAAAGACTGAGGTGGAAGGATTGCCTGAGCCCAGCAGGTCGAAGCTGCAGTGGCCATGAGTGTGCAACTGCCCTCCAGCCTGTGCCACAGAGCAAGACTCTGACTCAAAAAAAAAAAAAAGAAAAAGAAAAAGAAAATTTTTTTTCATCTTGGAACCAAGGGAAAGTGATTTAGAGTACAGAAATTCACTATTAGTTTAATATTCATCCTTCCAGTGGGCCTGTGATTTTGGATTGCACAGGCTACGGAATTACCAAAATGCACAAAATGGCTTATTATTATATTGCTGAATTGCTTGGTTCTATAGACAAATATATGTTTTGAAAATCACTAGGCTCCATTTAGAAAGTGTAACTTCATATTTCATCAATATCTTTCTTCAATTTCTTTTACTGTAATACCTAATCAGAGACTTGAACACAGAGCTTACAGATCTTTAATTCAATTCTTTCATTTTATATAATATAAGAACACCAAAATCCAGAAGTGCTAAACTCTAACATTTCAGCACGTGAGCAATGAATTTGGGTCTGGATGCTGGGTATTGCCTCAAGTTCAGTGAGTAGATTACTGAACTGGGAGAAAAAGATCTCAGAACTGTCCCTTAATAGCTGTCCATCTTTAACACTGAATTAAGCACTTGTGAAAGTGTTTATTTGTGAAAGCAAAGTTCAGATATTGGTTGTCATTATTGATAGAAAATTTCAAAAATATTTTTACATGGGAAATGTAACATTAAATTGTCAAAATGATATATGCTTCTCATCATACTGGTACAACATTGATATCAATTTATCCTAATTTGTTTGAATGCCAATACTATCACTTCTTAGCTGAATGATCTCTTTTATTTTAGAGAATGGAGATTTGTCATTTTCAAATGATAGTATACTAGCTCTTCATTTTACAGTTGTCTTTAGCTTATAAAGATGAGTCATGTTATAGATAAGCCAAGTCATAATGAGGTCACATACATATATCTACTCCACAGAGGGCAGCTTTATTTTGAATTCATATATTCAAAATATATACAACTCTATATATTTTGAATTTATATTAAAGAATATAGGTCCAGCATATATAAATAAAATTCTTGATCTTGATCTTGGAAAGGTTAACTTACTGGCCTAAAGTTTCATTGACACTTTATCATTAAAAGAAGGAAATCATTAATATGACTGTGCCACAGATATGAAAGGAAACAAACAGGTTGGTTTTCCCTGAAAATAAGGTCAGTGCAAATTTCATTTGAAGGATTGGCCCGAATTTCATAAGTACGAACTGCTTTAGGATGGAGATGCTTTTATGACTGAAAAGAAGCTCCTATCCATAGTCTATTACTTAAATTGGAGTGCCCAAAGAAGACAGAAAGTACATGATGACTGGCAGTGTTTTAGGCACTGGCATGTTGCTGTGATGATGTAAGACATATGGCAGCTAATCATTTTATTCTAGAGGGTTCTCTTGGAGAGTTAGGAGTATTAGCAGAGCAGCATCATTTTCAAGTGATGTGTGCATGCATATATTCTCAGATGTTTGATGAAATGTGCACGTGAGTGTATATGTGTGTATGGATACACATGTATTTCAATAAATGTTAAACATACTAATTAAGCATTAAAAATGTTAATGTTAAACATTAAACAAGTAAAAACACATAAAATAATAAGATCATAATTAGAAGTAATTCCATATTTATGCACATCTGAATGTTTCAGAAGCCCTTACAATGTTCATAAATGAATGATAATAGTAGATGCTTATAGAGTACACCAAATAAATAAGGCATCACTTTTAATGTATAATATTACAATCAACTGACTTGACTAATTCAAAACTTTTACAACTGCTTGAATCATTAGTCTTTGGAATTGATCACATTGGCCTTTTTAAAAATAATGTTATTATAAATACAAATTGATATGCTCATATGGGCATATTTGCTTTGGTCATAATTCATTGCCTCTGTTTCTCTTTGGTTTCGGTTCTGTTCTTGTGGCTGTTATTTTATTTTGTTTTCTTGTCTCGCCCTCTTTGTATTGACATTCTAGTATTGTTTACAGTGGCATTCCCTCTTGAAATATTTCACTAACCAGGTTCCCTAGGGCATCTTTATTTCTTCTAGTTTTCTCTTTTTTCAAACATCATCTTGCTTGTGTTCAATCAAATCAATATGGTTAGCTGATTCTCTCAATGCTCTTTATTGTCATGGAACTAATGTTTCATCCCAGAGTTTTTAACTTATACCTCCATTTTACTTTCCTCTCACATGTACACAGAGAAAATACAATTCCTTCAAAGCTTGCATGCTGAATGATTGTATACCAAGTGAAGGGTTTCCTTGGAAACATTAAATATGGAAAGGCTTTATGTCTGCCTGCTCATCAACTAGTGGATTGTGGATTGACAGCTGTTTCTCTGTAGAAATTGTCAGTTTATTTCAGCACAATATGCACATTGTTAATAGCACAAGGAACAAAAATCAGAATTGCTTCACTGGATACAGTAATGAGAAAGAGAAAACTTAATGTTTCTCTTCACAGAATAAAGCATTTGTTTTAAAACCTTAAGAATTTTACATTGGAGTTTGAGCTGTTTCTTGGTCACTTCACAAGGCATTTGCATTCATTTAGATGGATTTGATGACATAAAAAGAAATGATTTCCCATTTATTTTGTTTCATTGTTATTAACTAGTATAAAATAATTAATTTAACTTTTGCGGATGCTTTTAAAATGGGGTTTTCATTGAATCCAGTTACCATCATAATTCATGCTTATACAAAGATAAAGAGATTAAGCTTCCTGAGTACTTGTGAATTTAATAGATTAAAAATCAGTGTGAAATTATTTAATCCTTTCTTTACTCATTTCATAGATGATGCATGTGATACATAAGATATTAGCAAGCCAGATAGACCCCTTCATGCTTGTAATAATATTTGCATAGAATTTTTCAAGTTAATTTTTGGACTTATATTCGATTTTCTTCCTCTACTGCCTTGACTTTATCCTACGACTAGTTTAATAAAAGAGAGCATGTCTATACTGTACAATGAAGATCCGTTTAGAAAATACTTTAAAATGTCAAACAAGTGAGCTAGTGTCTATATGATACAAAATAGTCAATAAGTATATAATTTTAATAAACAAATTAATGAAGGGAGGATGTTCACAAAAAACCTGCTAACAGTCTAATTTGTAGATACATGTTTAACTGGTCTTAAGCGAGAGATGGATGGACCAAAAGGGTCATCCAGCTTTAAGGACCGGAATGAATGGCAATAGGGGCTTGGCTCTTGAAGTGTAGAGTGGTATTGAGTGAATTTGGGGCCACACACACTCCTTCATTTTGGTAGCATTTCACTTTACAAGAACAGTTGTTTTAGCTGGGCTTGGTGGCTCAGCCTGTAATCCCGCGCCTTTGGGAGGCTGAGGTGAGTGGATTGCCTGAGCCTGTGGGTTCGAGACCCGTCCGGGCAGCGAGACCTCATCTCTACAAAAAATCAGCCGGGTGTGGTGGCGCATGCCTGTAATTCCGGCTACTCGGAAGGCTGAGGCGGAAAGATCGCCGGAGCCCAGCAGGTCAAGGCTGCAGTGGCCGGGAGCGGCCGCTGCACTCCAGTCTGGGCGACAGAGTGAGACTCCAACTCAAAAGAAAAAAAAAAAAAAAAGAACAGTTGTTTAAGCTTAAATTATTTACATCTGGGCAATCCCCCGCCTCGGGTCCCCTCCCACTGTGGGAGTTTTTCTGTCCTCTCAATAAATCCTGCTTTCTACAAATTATTTAGACCTTATAAGGGCATTTCTACCAAGAAATGGAACTTACCTCTCTCATTTATTCCCATATAAATTAATATGAAATATGCTTTTATATATTTTTTGCTAAAGTTGGAGAATAATATTTTAAAGTTGGAGAAAATAGTATTTAAAATTTAAAAATAATATTTAAAGTTGGAGAAAAATATCCTTCATCACCAATCAATACACTGAAGTATATATTCTTTGCCAAACATGGCCAGAATTAAATATCAAGTATCTTGGGTCCAAAGTCCTTCGTTTCCTCTTTGGCCAGCTCTGAAAATGTCCTTTCATCTTGGGGGATCCTAGATGACTTGTAAAACTTATCTTCTAGCCTGCTATGCATCTTACCTCCTTAAAACTCACTTCTCTTTTTTTTGTCTTTTAAATAATTTATGTATTTTTATGTAAAATATTTATAATTAAAATATTTATAGCTTGTTTGAATAAGGTTTATTATTGTTTGATTGTTTGTTTTACTAGTGATCTCACTCTGCCACCCAGGTTGGAGTGCAGTGGCACAGTCATAGCTGACCTCAGGCTCAACCTCCTCCCTGCAACTCGAAAATGAGACCTACTGATTAGGATCCCATCAAAGCTGAGCAGGTTCCAGACAGGAGAAGTGGAGTGGTGCAGTGCCTAGAGTCTGGGCTTCATGAGATATTCGATGGGATGGGGGCCTTCTGGTTCACTGGCACAGCATAGTACCTCACGCCATCATTAGCAAATGCAGAAGTTCTCTCAGCTACTACATATACGTTATAGGCTGTATCTGGGCCACACCAGACATTTCTGTGGCTTTATGCTCCTATCCCTCCCTTGCAGAGTTTACCCAAGGTTTGCAATACCATGTATTTCACAAATCACCAATAGGATCCTAATCATTATTCCAGGCCCTTGGGGCCTTCCCATAAACCTAGGACTTCCCTTTATGCAAGGAGAATGAACTGGCATCATCCTTCTGTGCTGTGGAGTTGGAGCCTGAATTCTTTCCCTGCTGTGTCCCTTAGTCTGGTGTCTCCTTGACTGGAAGACAGCCTGAGACTCACTACTGTAACTGTTGCTTTACTAATGATTTGGTAGATTAGCCACATAGTTTGGAAAAGGGTCCATTAGTTATGACAAAAGGATCAGGTGGGCTTACCAAGTCACGCTGTTTCTCCCATCCCCAGTATAGAATGTTTTTCATTATAGTATTGCTAAACAATTACATTACCTAATTCATGTTAGTTTTGAGTTACCAGAAAGGTCCAACTGAAGTGGGTTGTTACTTGAAGCTATGGCCCAAGGATGAATCTGGGAAGGAGATGGTCACTGTTGCTGGGAACACCCACCCAGAACCCTCCAAGAAAAGAGGCAAATAGGGGAAAGGTTAGTAAATCTGTGATGAGAGGGCCTGGCTTTCTACATTGGCTTTGTTAATCCCATCACAACTAACAAATTTTATAGGAAAGTTCCAGGCTATATCCATAGTCAGCCCTGCCTCTAAACCCTGGTCCAAGACCTCATACCTTGGGTGTTCCACACCAATGCTCCTGAATCTCCTTAGAGATGCTCAAACCTTAGTAGCTATGAGGTGATGGGTGGTCATGTAAGGGAGAGATTTGGCGGAGTCGGCAAACCTTCTATCTTTACAGATCACTACTTAAGTAACATGTGTGTTCCCAGAAACTTTCCCTTGGATTTCACAGATTAAGTGACCCTGATCCTAGGTGTAGTAGGCTATCCAGATAACTTGCTGGTCTTAACCTTATTTCAATACTTCCTTGTTCTGTACTTACCAATCCTATTGACCCTTCAGAGAGCTGACCAGAACACATCTCTGTTTCATATTTGAGAAATGGTAACAATACGTAAAACTCTGTTTATGTCACTATTAGTTTGGTTTACTCTTATTTTTACAAATGGGAAATGTGGACATAAATAAAGTATTCTTCAAGTGTATAAGGCCTCCCTCTGTTCTTCTTGAAGTCTACACACCCAAGTTTGGTGGTCTCTGAAGCCTGTGCAGAGTGAAGCATCTGCCAAGTCATTTGAGTTTGCTGCCTTTTATGCTATTTTGGGTTAGGATGGAGTATGCACTACTAGTTTCCACTTATTACCACCTAAGGGATTTTGGGTATATTTGTCCATGCAGTATTTCTTATTTAAAAAAAATTTTTTTTTGAGTTGGATTCTCACTCTGTTGCCCAGGGTCGAGTGCAGTGGCATGCCCATGGTCACCGCAGTCTTGACTGGCTGGGGTTAGGCAATCCTTTCACCTCAGCCTTCCAAGTAGCTGGAACTATAGGAACTCGTGGTTTCTATCCAGAAAATAACAAGCTCCCACTAAACTTTTATTTATTTATTTGTTTTTTAGTTAGAGTCTCACTCTGTCATCCAGGCTGGAGTGCAGTGGCATGCTCACGACCACTGCAGCCTCGACTTGCTGGGCTCAGGTACAGGTGATCCATCTGCCTCAGCCTTCCAAGAAACTGGAACTACAGGCCATGTGGTATTTCTTACTACATCTATCAGGCCTACACAAGGTTTAGCACAGCAGGCCTGGCCATGGCCTACCACGCATATCCAGCCCGGACCAGTCTCTGGCAAGTGGGATCAATGGAATTGCTTTTACATAAGTTAAGGCTGCCTCTGGAATTGGAGTTTGTCAGCTGTACTTGAAGCAACAAACCTGGACTACGTTGGAGGTGGATGGATTCTTGATAGAATCAAGAGAGAAAGAAGGCTGGAAGGTAACCAAGAAAGTATTGAAAAGCCCTGTTTGAGCATGAGGGGAGCTGATGGGTATTTTTCAGCTCAAGGTTTTTCCCCAGGTTCCTGCTATGATGTTCAAGATGCTGCACTGAATTCCACCCAGGCTTCTGATGTTTACTTTCTTCTCTAGCATAGGTAGAAAAACAGTGTCCACTCTCTTCAGTTCTAAATGTAAGTGTCTCCTAATTACATTAGGGTCACAGAGAAAGGAAGCTTCTATTCTGTTCTTTTTTTTTTTTTTTGAGTTGGAGTCTCACTCTGTCGCCCAGACTGGAGTGTGGTGGCCGCTCCTGGCCACCACAGCCTCGACCTGCTGGGCTCCGGGATCCTTCCGCCTCAGCCTTCTGAGTAGCCAGAATTATAGGCATGCGCTACCACGCCCGGCTGATTTTTTGATTTATTGTAGAGATGAGGTCTTGCTGCCCAGGAGGGTCTCGAACCCATGGGCTCAGGCAATCCACTCACCTCAGCCTCCCAAAGGCGCGGGATTACAGTCTGAGCCACCGAGCCCGGCTTTTCTATTCTATTCTATGAACACATGTTTATTCAGAAGATTGGTTTAGGATGAGTTCTGTGGTCAGCATCATTTACTTTTGCCACCTGGACTATATTAATAAAATAGCCGATGTGTTAATAATGTCATGATACTTATATTTGCTGCATTAAATGCACGTATTCATTATTATTTTCAATTATATAGTGTGTATATATATATATATATAGTCTTGCGATACAGTTTTTCAATCATTACCCTAGGGAGGCCCCATAAAGATGGGAATTGTCTTTTGGAGGGTGGGTCCTTTGTAGTACAGGCTTCCCCCACAAGGTAAGTGTTCTAGGTACCCATTGTCATCAGTGTACCAGCTAGTGGTGAGAGGCTGCATTTGGCTTCAGTGAAATTTTTTTTGTGTGTAGATTCTTTAATCACATTTGCCCATTTCTTGATGGGTGATTTATAAGTGCATGTGCCCACACAGCACTAAGAGTTCAGCAGTTTTTGGGCAAAAATGTATGACCACGCCCCACCCATGCCCCACCCTCCCTATTCACCCGATCTCACCTAGAGCAACATTTTTTTTGTTTCCCCAGTGGAAAAAGTCCTCAAAGGGTAACGGTAACGTTATGCTGGTGTAGAAGAAGTCAAACAGAAAATGGCAGAAGCACTAAAAGCCATCAAAATTGATGTGTTCAAAAACTGTTTTGAGCAGTGGAAAAGTGTCTTGTTAGGTGTATTGTATCAAATGGAGAATACTCTGGAGGTGACTGAAGTTAAAATATGTGAGACTAAATACACAATTTTTTATAAATAAATTCAATTTTTTGGGGTCCCCCTTCATACATCAAACCATGCTTTAAATTTAAAGTATGATACAAACACACATATTCCCCTGTAAATATACATGCACACAAAACCTATCAGGACTAAACTAACAAAAATTAAGGCACAGCAATCTTGAAGGCATTTACTGCTGCCTGACACTTAATATACTGTATTTATTTTCTTACACTCTTGGATTAATGGGATGCTACACTTATGGGAAAACTTTATGTTATTTAAGCATATAATTTTGCTTTCTCAACAAATGAAACAGTGGTCATTAGAAGGCGGGAATGACTAGAAAGAAATGAACATAACTTTATAAAATAGAGAATAGAAAAGATAGACTTCCTTTTAGCTAAAATTGAAAAATATATATATAGGTGCAAAGTATTTGCAAAGGGTTTTGTCCTCCTGTTACTTGCCATCCTCCCTCGGCTATATGTGCTTTTGTTTATTCTTGGTTTTGTTTTTTTCAAGTTGGAAAATTTTGGTTTTGGGGGTAAAATATTTATATTATTGTAGTATGACATTAAAATAGATTATCATAATTCTTGTATTTGTTATATGTGTCTATGTGGAAACAAATGACAATAAAAGGATTTGCCATTTGTAAAAACCAAATACCTAAAATGATTAATAAGTTCTACTGTTCATGAACTTGAACTCAAGCTGAAATGAATCCCTTTTTTTTCTTATCCAACAATTTCATTTTTGTACTAAAAACTTTTTATGTTCTACATTTTACCAACTGGATGATTTGTAGAAATTCTCCACCTCTGAATTGGTACTTCTCCTGTGGTTTCCAGCAAAGTCAGATTTTCTCTAAGGTGCAGTCAATTTTATGAGTCAATTCAGAGAAGCAAATGCTGAAGTCACAGGACTGAGCACAGACAGGTTGAATTGATTGTTTTAACTAAGTGAAACACTCAGATTTCTCTGACATTTAACAATATGCAATGCTTTTCTGCAAAGTAATTAGATACAAATAGTATGTTCTTCAGAAATATGGCTTGATTTAGCATTACTTTTCAACAACTGAATCATTGTAGAATTAGTTATTTTTCTATTATCTAGGTCACTTATATTTAGGAATAAACACTAGGTTAAAAATTGTGCCTGATTCACTGTACTGCTGCTGTTCAACCTCTTCCTTCTATCTCTATCTTTACTTCTCTGTGTCTTTTTGATCACATGCTTTTCTAGTCTCATGTCCTTCTGTTTTTTCCTTTCTTTTGAGGCTAAGATCCCCCCTTACTTGCATTCTCTATTCTCTTCTCGCTTGTGAGGTTTCTGAGTATGAATTTAACTACTCAGCTCTGCAACCGATACACTAAATAGGCATAAAGTGTTCTGTGGGTGGGCTTTGCACAATAGAAAAACCAGCATTGGGGTCAACTGGCTGTGTATAACCAGCCCAAGGGTGCCAGCACGACTGGTACATTTTGTGGTGGACAAAGTAAAGACCAGGCAAAGTAGTAAAACTTGAAATAGATTTAGGGACAGAACAGCCAAGTAGCAGTTGTTCAGGGCACCATCCACAAAAGTAACTGAGATATCACTGAAATAAAACATAGCTGTTTAAGCCAAGTTTCCACACATAACTCCTTATGTAACTGGAAACAATGTAAATTGACCATATTCCTGCCAAATTAGACAGTGCCCTTAAATGAAAAGGAAAAGAATAAAATAAAAGCCTTCTCACAGTGCTGAGACATAGGCTAAACTTAAAAATAAATGTATCGTGGCATGAACGCTTAATGTGAGATCCACACTTTTAACAGATTTTTAAGTATTATAACACAATGCTGTTAACTATAGGCACATGTTGTACAGTAGGCCTCTAGAACTTATTTATCTTGCATAATAAATTTTACACGTGTTGATTAGCCATTCCTCTTCCTCCCTCCCTCCCTTATAAAGTTATGTTCATTTCTTTCTAGTCATTCCTGGCCATCAACATTCTACTCTCTGCTTCTATGAATTTGGCAATTTCATAAACCCCGTATAAGTGGAATCATGTTATATTTATCCTTCTATGATTGGCTTATTTTGCTTAGCAAAATGTCCTCAAGGGCCCATCCGTGTCACAGGCATGATCATAGCTTACTGAAGCCTCAAACTCCGGGCCTCAAGCTTCCTGGGTAACTGGCACTACAAGATTGCCACCACACCTGGCTTCATGTTGTTGTGTGTTGAATAAGTTTTCTTTTTGAAGGCTAAATGATTTTCCCTTGCATATGCCACATTTTCTTTATGCATTCATTTTTCAATGGACACTTAGGCTGTTTTCATATCTTGGCCATTGTAAATACGGCTGCCATGAACTTGTCAGTGCTAATAGCTCTTTGAAATCCCAATAATACATTTTGCAACCTACTTGCAGTTGTATTCTGCCAAAGTCAGATGCTGCCTAAACTCTGAATTTGACTAAACCCCGATTTACTGTAGTTTACTTGGAGGAAGTGGTTTCCATAAAGTTTAATGTACTCTAAATTTAACTCTTTTAATGTGCCTCCCAGGAAGCAGTCTGGTTCATACAGTTGCAAAAGAAAACTGAAAAGAGAACAAGAACTATAGAAAAGTAGCATTGTAGATTTTTTTTTCATAACACAGATTCTACTTAACCAGTGGACAAGACTTAGGAAGCGAATTTGTTTTTATATACTATTTTTGTCAAAAGAAAAGTTCGTCTTTTCCCACCCCCTAAAAATGTGAAACAGACCTTTAAGGAATATAATTTTAAGATGGTAATATGGTATTAACTTTTCAAGGTGCCTGCATATATTTGTGAATCTGTGAGTAAAAATAAAAAATAAAAAGCCTAGTTAGTGAGAACTTGGAGGAGAGCATGTATAGAATTGGCATCCCTGAGATCCATGCATTCTTTGCCATAACAGAAAATGAACAAGTTTAGCTGCATATGAAGGAACAAATTATTTCCCCCTTTTTCTGTTTTCTGTAACCCTCATATGTTATGAGGGGAAGTTATGAGGGTGTGAAGACAAGACAGGGGTGTGGTGGTTGTTAAAACAGGACCAATAAACTATATTTAGGGAAGGAAATCAGAAAGACCAATATCAATGTTCAATAGGCAAGCAAAGAAATAAAAGAGAAAGAGGGAGCAAAAATTACATAAATATTTAAAACATAATGGGACATACAAAACAAGCATATAAGTTTACCAACTTATAGATATTATTAACCCAGGATGATAGCTGTCTTGGGACTACTGAAATAAAGCAAGTTATATCAGTCTTGTGGAAGATGAAACGTAAACTGGGAAATGAACAAAAAGTTCAGAATTGAAATTGGTTGTGAAAATAAAAATCTGGGCATACAGTTTTAAGATGTGGGTGGTGTTTCAATGAATTTTAGTTATGTTTTTCAGAATGACAGATTTCCCAGATCTGTCAGTTCAGAAATTTTTAATGAGTACTAACTAGGTGCCAGGTACTGTTTTAAGCAGTTAACAATTCAGAGTTCCTGTATCCATTGGCCCAGATTTTCAGGCATTGAAAATTGATATTCTCTCTCTCTCTCTCTCTCTCTCTCTCACACACACACACACACACACACACACGAAATAGGACACATAATGGGAGGGGTGTACTTTAGCTCAATAAAGAAAGGTATCTTTGAGAAGGTTGCATTGGAACTTGAGTAATGTGTCATCAATTGTGCAAAAATCCTAGAAAATAGCATCCTTAAAAGCAAGCCCAAAGTCCTCAGGGAGGAGAACAACCTTTTACCGCTAAAGGGACAGAAATAAGAACAGTGTGGGTAGAGCATAGTGAATAGGAAGGGAGATTAGCTCAGCGAGGTAGGCAAGGGCCAGATTATACAGAATCTTAGAAGCTGTGGTAAAGTGTTATTCTGGTTACAATCGGATGCCAATGGTGGGTGTTAAGAAAAGGAATAAATAGTGATATAAATTTAGAAAAACACTTTGGATGATGGTTCACTGGAGATTAAGATTGGGAAACAGAGACACTGATTGGAAGTTAATGCAGTGTCCCAGGTGAGAAGTGATGGTGGTTGGGACCAGGGTTATAGCAATGGAAATGGTGAGAAATGACACAATTGGTGATATATATTTGACATGGAGACAGAAAGAATGGATTGGTTGTTGAGTGCAAGAAATAAAAAAGAGTACTCCAGGATTAATCAAAGTTTTTAGGTTTGAGAAACCATATGAATGGTGTGCCATTTACTTAGGTTTGAGAAACCATATGGACAGTGAGTCATTTACTAAGAGAAAGGACTTGAGGATAATTACATTTTGCAGGACAGAAATTGTGTTCTACTTGTGCTTTACTAGGATGCAGTGGTGATGACAAGTAAACAATTAGTTTATGAATATGTAGCAAAGGTGAATTGAGTAGTGTGGAGACATGACTTAGAGGATCAACAACTTAGTTATTGCTGCAGCCATTTAATGGAAAGAAAAATTACCTAAGGGAGATAGCGCCAAGATAAGAGTTGAGGAGAGTCCTTCAGGGCAATCCAACATCTAAAAGTTTAGCAGGGGAAGAGGAGCCCACAAAGGCAATTGAGGAGGTGTGAGCAGTTGAATAACTGGGAAATCTGATACGTGTGATAATCACATCATGGAGATTTTCAACAAAGAGAGCAGAATCAAACATGTCAACAGTTGTTGAGAAATAGAAGGTAAAGATGGAGAACCATTGGTGAACTACTTATCTTCTAAGTGATGAGCTTCCTTCCCTGGGCCATTTAACTTTCCCATGTTTGTGGAGCCCTGGCCTCATTGTCAGGGAAGCAGTCCTAGCTCCAGGTCAGTGCACATACATTCTCAGGATCTCAGTTAATTTTATTAGCCTATTGCCTGGTTGTTGGCTTGCTCTTAAATGGCTGGGGTCACTGTATGTCTCAGTTTGCTCAGGAAAGCCTCAGATAACACTTTTCAGTGCTTCATTTTATGACCCAGAGTGTTCAATACATTATTTCTATTGATAGGATCGTTTCTATCAACAATCCTATGAGGTATGAGTCTAAAGTAACAGGGGCAAGGATTCATTACAGGAAAAATATATTCTGCTTTTGTAAAATGAAGAACAGTATTTGCTACTTTTGACTTGCAAAGCAGCTGGGTCCTGTGAGGGCCACAGAGATTTGGTGAAATTCTAGATATTAGATGATAGTGACAGGCCTGGTCAGGTACAGTGAGATTGACTATTCCAAACTGTATCTCACTGTATATGGCATTGGGGATGAATGATTTTCCAACCTTGTTCATGTTATTGCACATATTGAACATGATAATGTGTCTTGCTGCTCATTGGAGTAAATGTACCAGGCTATGACTTGCCTGGAGGACTCGTGTACTCAGTACATGAGTAATCCATTTACAGCACAGTAGTGTGTCACAGCACGTTACAGGAATAGCTGCTTGAAGGAGACACTCTCCTTAAGAGGCAGATAAGGATAGTCCCTGAAGATTTTTACAAGAGTCAGGGGAAATAGCCACTGTGATATAGAACTAGAATTACCTGCTCATGAGAGAGTAGACACAATATTTTCAGGTGAAGTTCCCATTTTATTCAGTCCTAGAGGGAAAGAAAGACATTCCAAGTTAGAATTAGTGGGTGATAATTATAGAAAATTATACATTTTCTATATACTGAGAAAATATGGTAATGTTTACAATGTCACTTGCTTAGAGAATAAACATTTGCATTGGTTGATTTCTATCCCTTCTAAGATAACCGAGATTAGCATAATCAAAATCTTTGTGGGCTGGGTCTTCTATTTGTGTTTATGTTCACAGTTTTTGGTCTAAAAACAAAAAACTAATGTAAACTGACTCCAACTGTATTCCTACCTACTTCTAATAATAGTTTTATGTACTGGAATTGGCATATTTTCTAAATTTGGAGGGTATCAGAACTGTAAACATTGTGTTACTATACTTTGAATTATTTAAACTAAGGCTCAAGATAAACTTATTAAATAATTCAACAACTTAGTTTTGTTTTTTTTTTTTTTGAATTGGAGTTTCACTCTGTCACACAGGCTGGAGTGCAGTGGCTTGCTCACAGCCACCACAGCCTCGACTTCCTGGGCTCAGGCAATCTTCCGCCTCAGTCTTCCAAGTAACTGGAACTACAGGCATGTGCCATCATGTCCGGCTAATTTTTCTTGATTTATTGTAGAGATGAGGTCTTGCCAAGTTGCCCAGGCTGGTCTTGAACCCCTGAACTTAGGTAATCCTCTCACTTTGACCTCCCAAAGTGCTGGGATTATAGGGGCGAGCCACCTCACCTGGCCTCAACAACTTAATTCTTAAAGGACTACACTGATTCCAGTGAAAGAGCTAGGGTTTCAGCTGATAAAACAAACTGACTATAACAACTGAGATTGAGCAGAATTAGAAAGTTGGATCAGGGCGTAATTTTTGAATGTTAATTAATCCATAAAGATAAGATATTTTGTTTGAGATTTTAAATTTGGGCTTTAATTTGCAAAAAAATATTTAATTTCTAGATTCAGTTTCTTACAGAAAATTTTACAGTAGGTGTATTTTTAAATTCAAATTTGGGACATTTCTAGAATGGTGATATTTTTGTCATTGGTATCTCTTTTTTTTATAATCAATATTTTTTATTATGATATTGTGGGGTACAGTTAAGGGTAAGGTATACAAATATGCTTTGTTCAGGCACCCTTGTTGAT
>NW_007065244.1:294243-338380 GCF_000164805.1 Carlito syrichta
TGTGAACAATGCTGCGATAAATATTCGTGTGCAGGTATCTTTTTGATAGAGTGATTTGAGTTCTTCAGGGTATACTCCCAGTAGGGAGATTGTAGGGTCATATGGGAGATTGATATTTAGAGCTTTTAGGAATCACCACACTGCTTTCCACAGAGGTTGCACGAGTTTACACTCCTACCAACAATGTAGAAATGTTCACTTTTCGCCACACCCTCTCCAGCAACTGTTATTTTTTGAGTTATTGATAACTGCCATTCTGACTAGGGTTAGGTAGTATCTCAATGTGGTTTTGATTTGCATCTCCCTGATGATTAGTGAGGTTGAACATTTCTTCAGTATCTCTTAATATTGCCATTTGATCTCATTGCAAAACCCCTGTTGGACAATGTGGTTGGATGAAACTTAGTGTAAGAAGTACCACAGGAAGTGAGATTTTAGGCCCTGAATATGGAATGGATATGTCACAGAAGGTTTCTGATTAACCTTTGCTCTAACATAATTTCTTCAGTGAGATAACAGTCTTTTGCAGCACCCCGTCTGCCTGTCTGAATCTTCACACTTTGTCTATACTTGGATACCTGTTAGCCGACTGCTCTGTTGCCACTTGAAGAGACACTGATTTTGGATTCAGCATGAAATGATGACTAATGGCCCTTTTATCCAAATATATGCAACTCTTGGTATTATGCTTATCTTAATGTTATCATCCCCAAATACTTAACCTTGTATTTACCCAATGATTTAATTGCATGATGTAGTTTTTTGCTTTAATCTAGCTCTGTGCTAAACTTTTCCTTCTCTTCCTTGATGTGTCCCATTGCTGTCCAAGATCTGGCCCTGACGATGATTATCAGTTGTTCCACTGTGGCCTGAGCCTTTCATCATGACCTAAGTCATAGCTTAATGTGTTATGTTTGCACCCAGTATGGACTTCATGAAGAAAATTTTGCCTGGATTATAAAAATAATGTTTGTCTCACCAAGGGTAAGTAATAAGAAAATTAAAAATAATGAAATTTCATATTTTTAGGTCAGTGTGTCTCATTTCCATATGTAAGAGAATAATCATTCTAAATGTAATGGTAGGATACCCTAGCTGTCAAAAAATGTCTTCTCTTCTACTCCTTCCCTTTCTCTGCAGAGCTGGGATGCAGACTCAGATCCATCTGGTTCCAGAGCCTGAGGTCCAAACTTTTGTGATTCACCACCTCTCACCACATTGTATTTTATTTCCCATGATCTGCCTTTTCCTTTCATGTCTTTTATGAAATTTTTTTTCCAAGGATGGGAGGCTGGATTTCTTGAGTCAAATGACAATAGTAAATATTATCCAAATAGCAAATGCCAGGCGTCATGAAACTCAACTCTTTATTTAAAATATTATGTTCTGTTTTTTTCTTTGGATCTCATGTTGGTTAGATGAGATTTCAGATTTGGGAAGATCTCGGTTTCCTGCCCAAATTCCCCACTCACTGTGTGACCTACAGCATGAAACTTCAACTCTTAAAGTACAAGTTTGTAAGTGTAAAATGAGGAGCTAGATCACCTTTCCTTTGGGGTTTTGGGAATATTAAATGAAATAAAGCTTATTATAAACGCAGGCACTCGTAAGATCTTAATAAGTGGAAAGCATAAGAGTGAAAGATTCTACTCTAAATTCTGAGAGAACTTTTGGCATAAAATCTATTGCTGAAGAGTTTTCATCCTCTTTTTTCATCCCGGGATATTTTTGTTTGTAAGGAAAACCATGTCAGATGAAAAATTTGTCACAGTGAGAGCAATGAATGCTGGGGCAAATGCTTATTAAGATTAATCATCCTTTGGGCTTTGTCAATGTATTAGTATTATAAAAAGAGAAGCAAATAAATCTTCCTTCTGAACCAGACCCAAACTAAGGGTTTATGACTTACATGAGTCAGTGAATACTTGTTTCCTGTATTCACTAAAATTCCCTTCCTTCCTTCCTTCCTTCCTTCCTCCCTCCCTTCCTTCCTTCCCCGTCTTTCTTTGATTGTGACATATTATATATAGTATGTTTATATATTAATATATATTATATATGTTACTTATAACACAATTTAATAAATCATTTCACTTTTTGTTGACTGCATCTACCAGGGTTCCTTGAGGCAAACAGGACCAATATGAGCTTATGAAAATAAAGATTTACTGTAGTAATGGTCTTTACGCAAAAGTCAGAGTAGCTGTGAAAGTGAAGTTCTGAGCCGGGCTCGGTGGCTCAGCCTATAATCCCGCGCCTTTGGGAGGCTGAGGTGAGTGGATTGCCTGAGCCCGCTGGTTCGAGATCCCCCTGGGCAGCGAGACCTCATCTCTACAATAAATCAAAAAAAAAAAAAATCAGCCAGGTATGGTAGCACATGCCTGTAGTTCCGGCTACGTGGAAGGCTGAGGCGGAAAGATCGCTGGAGCCCAGCAGGTCGAGGCTGCGGTGGCTGGGAGTGGCCACTGCACTCCAGTCTGGGCGACAGAGTGAGACTCCAACTCAAAAAAAAAAAAGAAAGTGAAGTTCTGGAAGGGAGAGTTCAGAGATTAGAGAGCAGAGAATGTCACTAACCAGGTTCTTCCTGAGACAATGATACAAGTGGCAAGTCAAAGCTTGCAGGGAAACCAAAACGTCAAACATGTCCGACTACCAAAGTAGGACCATGAAGAGGATGCTGTTGGGGAGAACTATGCATGCATTTGGAGTGACCAAGTATTTGGTGGTGGGCCTGGGGCCAACTGTGATCAGTAAGTCCAGCAAATGGGAAGACAAGCTAGAAATGAACTGGAGGAGGGAAAGGGCAAGCTGGGGCACATTGAACACCTCTATAATTTCTGTCTATTGACCATATTGATATTCTGAGAGTGGTGTCAACTGCTTTCCTTTGTCCTCCACGTGTCCTAGAAGTCTCTCTTTTGGCCATTTCTTACTTGGAAATACTTGGGAAGGGGGATTCTGGAAAACGTAGTTCCCAGTTTATCTAAATTGATAGAACACAAGCTAGCACATTGATATGTTTATGTTTGTTGCAGCTCTATTCACAATAGCAAAAACATGGAACCAACCATGCTGTCCATCAAAGCTGGACTGGATTGAAAAAAAATGGTACATATACACAAGGAAATATTATGCAGCCATAAAGAAGGACAAACATACGAACTTTGTAGCAACTTGGATGGATTTAGAATCAATCATGCTCAGTGATCTGTCACAGAAACAAAGAACAGAGTACCATATGTTCTCACTCATACGTGCACCTTGAACAATTATAATACTATAAGAAAGAGTCTGGCAGTAGTGGGAAACTGTCAGGGTAGGGGTGTGGGCTTGACCCTTGAGGCAAACTGCTAGGGGAGAGAGGGGCACACCTCATCAACCATAGTACCTGAATAATCAACATTTGTATACCTAACCCTGAATTGTACGCCACATCTTTATAATAAAAAAAGTAAATAAAATAAAATAAAATAAAGTAAAATAAAATAAAATAAAACAAAACGGAAAAACTTTTCTGTGCTGAGCTCAGGGGCTGAGTATGTGACAATGGGAGAATGACCAAAGATGTACAATGTTGCTTGTTTTGAAGATGGCGAAAGAAGGCCAGGAGCCTAGGAATATGATTGGCCTGTAGAAGCTGAAGAAAGCTTTCACAAAGGAACGCAGCCCTGCTGACATCGTGATTTTAGCCCTGTATACCTTTGTCAGGTCTTTAAACTATAGGAGTATAAGAAATTAAATAACTTGTATTGCTTTAAGTCGCTATGTTTGTGGTAGTATGTTCCAGATGCAGTAGAAAATTATTATTCCAGTTTCTGCAACTATGGGCAATATTGCTATTCTCACACTTGGACATGTGTCCTGGATTCACATGTACAGAGTTACAGAGAATATATTTTCTAAGATATATTCCTAGAAATGGAATTACAGAGACATAACATTTATTATCCTCAAATTTCTTTCTACATTTCCACTACTTAACAACAATAATAACACCAAAATTTGTTTGGATTTTGATTGGTCTTAGATTGTATTATAGATCAATTGGAGACATTTGCCAGTTTTATATGAGTAAGTCTTCTAATTCTTTAATAATAATCTTTTTCTCTTTCTCCTCTTCAGTAGTTTTTAATATTAAAATGTTATAATTTTTCCTACAGGTTCTACACATCTTTTGTCATTTTATCTTTATGATCTTGAAAGTGATTTTTAAAAATTGTAACATCTGCTGTTTGCTACTGGAATATAAATACAATTGATTGTTTTATATTGATTTGGAACCTGCCAAACTTGCAAAACTCATTTATTCAAATAGTTTGTTTTTAGGTTTCTTCACGCATAATCATATCATCTGTAAATAAAGACAGGTTTTTTTTTTTTTCTGTTCCAACCTGGATACATTTTTATTTCTTTTTCTTTCCTTAATAAGCTGCCTGGGACCACCAGGGTAATGCTGACTGAAAATGATAAGGGTGGAATAGGCATTGGTGTCTTGAGAATAATCTCAAAAAAGAAAAAAACCTCTATATCTTGCCATTAAGTATAAGGTTTGTTGTAGATTTGTTTTCATAGATATCCTTTAACAGGTTAAGGAAGTTCTCTTTTTAGTCTGCTAAGAGGATCTTTTAAAAAATAGACTATGTTTTAGAGCAGTTTTAGGTTCACAGCAAAATTGAGTGGAAAGTACAGAGAGTTTCCTTACATCTACTCCTTCCCATGTACACAGTCTCCCTGTCTTAGTCACATCAACCTGCTATATCTAAATGCCATAGTTTGGGTGGCTTAAACAAGAAACACTTATTTCTCACAGTTCTGGAGACGGAGAAGGTCACTTTCAAGTTGCTGGCAGATTCACTTCCTGGTGAAGGTCCTCTTCCTGGTTTGCAGATGGTGACCTCACATGTATCCTCACATGGCTAAGAGAGAGTCTCTACTTTTTTTCTTATACAGACATGAATTCCATTATGAGAACCTCACCTCCATTTCCTCATCTAAACCTAGTCGCCTCCCTTAGGCCCTGTCTCCAGTACCATGACACTGGGGCTAGGGCTTCAACATTTGATTTTGGGTGGAACACCATTCAGTTCAGAGTCTTTTCCCACTATCAATCCTGCAACAGATACACTTGTTAGCAATCAATGAGCTGACACTGAAACATCATTATCAAAGAAGTTCTTTATAAAATATAACAAATGTTGAAAATGAATGCTGAATTCTATCTCTATGTTCTTGCATACGTTAAAATGATGGCATAACTTTTTTTTTACTCTGCTGATATGGCAAATAGCATTAGTATATTTTATAATGTTAAATCAACCTTGCATTGCTGTGTTAAAAAAAATCGGCTCTTTACTATCCTTTCTATTTTGTTGCATTCATTTTGAAAAACTTTTGCTCAGAACTTTTGTATATATATTTTTGAATTAGAATGAATTGAACAATTCTTTTTCTGTATTGTCCTTTACAGGTTTGTTATAAAGATTATGCTACTTTAATGCAGTGAAAAGAACAGTGTTCCATCATTTGTAAGTCTCTGGAGGAGCTTTTGTAAGATAGAAATTACTTGTTCTTAAATGTTTGACAGAGCAAGTTTTGGGGAAGGTTTCCTATGGTGTAATGAAATACTGCAGGTTTTTTCTTTCTTCCTGGAACATTTTGGTAACAAGTCATTTTAGAAATATCTGTTTTATCTAAAAGTTTAAATATATTTCTGAAGTTATTTATAATATGCTCTCATCTCGTTTTAATATCAGCAGCATCTGTAGTTAATTTGTCTTTATTCATTCCTTTTACTGGTTGTCTGTGCCTTCTCTTTTTGTTGATTGTTACTAGAGATTTTGCATTTATTTTAGAACTTTCATCAAGCTAATTTTTGGCTTTATTGATTCTTTTACCATATGTTTATTTCTATTTCATTAATTTCTGTTCTGATCTTTATTTTTTATTTTCTTCTTTTCTAAATTCTTGATATAGATGCTAAAATTACTGATATTTTGTCTTTTTAATTTTTCCTTGTATGCATGACATTGTGTCTATAAATTTTCCTTAAAACTACAGTTTTAGCCATATTTCAAAATTTTTGGTATTGTAGAATTTTTTATTATTTAAAATATGTTTTATTTTGATTATGATTTTTCTGTGATTCATAAGGTTTTTAACCATTTCTTTTCTTTTTTTTCTTTGAGTTGGAGTCTCACTCTGTCACCCAGACTGGAGTGACACTTACAGTCACCCCGCGTCGACTTGCTGGGCTCAGGTGATCCTTCTGCCTCAGTAGTTGGAACTACAGTGCACAATACTATGCCTGGCTTATTTTTTGATTTATTGTAGAGACGAGGTCTCACCAAGTTTCCTAGGCTGATCTCAAACCCCTGGGGACAGGCAATCCTAACCATTTCTTACAGTTAAAAATATGTGGGTTTCCTAGTTTGATTTTAGTTGCATTGAAGCTAGAGAACATGCTGTGATTGATTTGAGTCCTTTGAAATTTTTAAAAGTTTTTTTGTGACCTAGTTTATGAACAGATTTTGTATATATACAAAGTTTGATATATGTGTATATATGTAACATATATACTAACAATTTAATAATGTAATTTTTTTTCTTTCTCTGCCTTTCTTTAACTAGGAGATGTGAATTCAGGGGTTGACTGTAGTCTTACTGCAGTGTTTGTTGTTAATAGTGTCTGATGAGGTGTCCTCCAATAAACTTTAAGAGGAATCTTACAGTGGTGTCATTTCCAGGAAACCAGATTTACAGGTCATTCTGGAAGATAGGGGATTCCTGTGGTTTATATTGGTGAAAGGTCCTATTGACTTATTGATGAGAATCTTTAGTACACATATTAACTGATAGGTTATTGATGATATTATTCCATATTAGTCTTTAAAAGAATAGAGTCAAGGTCTGACAAAGTTGGAGTTTACATTAAGACACTTCACTTTTTTAAAAAATGGTAATGCTGTTTCCAGGTGAAGGGAATTAATTCTGTAAGACTTGCAGAGAGTATAATAGAAGATCATTGACATATTGTATAAGAATGGATTCCTGGGACTTGAATGTTTCTAAGTTTGTAATTAAATCTTTGAAGGAATAAGAGGGTACTTCTGTAAATCCTGGGTATAACTACTCAAGTGTATTGTGTATTTTCCCAAGTGAATGCAAACAGATACCTTAAGTCTAGGTTTAAGTTCATGGTAAAGAGTGCTGAGCATACGTCTAATACCATGAAGTAAATAGCCATGCTAGCGATCAAAAATAAGATGATATTGGGACTGAAGAACACAGGGAGCAGAAAAGCATAATCTTTTAATAGCCTTTAAAACTTGTACAAAATAGTAGCTGTACCTTTGTCTTTTTGATGAACAGAAAAGGGTTGATACCCTTGCTAATTCAAGGACTGGTGAATTATTGTAGAAGGCTCACAAATAGAATGGACCTCAGTTGTTTATTTTAGTGAGTATTAGGCTAATTTTACTAAGGGTTCAGTCAAATCAATTGAGGCCATTATAGATTCAGGCTCATTTATATGCTCCATGTCAAAACTGCTTTCAGCTCACCAACTCCTGAGAACAGATTCAGGACTTAAGGATCAATACAGTAGATATTAGGTAATAAAATTTGTGCTATCAATAAACTAGGGTTTTGCTTAGAAAGTGGCTGTCTAATTCAAATGTAATGGAGGTACCCCATTTGAAAATTTGATTTCATCTTGGTAGATTCACTAGAGTAAAATCCCTCAATAGAGAAACATAGTAACTAGTGCAGTGTCCCAGAGTGATGAAAAGTAGTTGAGACAAAGGCAGAGTTTGAGGGGTCTTTGAGATTTCTACCCCAGAAACCTTTTTACTACTCTAAGGGGGGAATAATTGAAAATCATAGTGTCAATTAGCAATATAGTGTTTTCACCAATCACATGAAAATGTCTCTTTTTGTGGAAAGGGCAATTTGGGGAGTAACAAAGATATTACATACTTGATGGATGCTATTTTGTTACAAAAGTTTGTCCTTTATGTTTTTATATTCTATCTTTTGAATTAAGGCAGGGATAATACTCTTTCAGTGTTCTCTTTTTTAAAAATAATGTGAATGGGCATCTTTTCTAGCTAAGACATGGCGGTGCCTTTGTTGCTTACCCTAAAGAAATATTAATTTGTTTGATTTTTAATTTTTCTATTTCTGGAATCAAAATATTTTCAAAGGTTCTTTTGCCAACTCTGGCAAGTCAGACAGGAGAACATCTTATCTGCTGTTTATAAAAGGCACATAGAAGAACATTTTATCTTCTGCTTCCTAACTAAATCTGCCACTTCAGTTTTAAGACCATCAATAAAGAAGATGTATACAACAGATGTAATGTAATATTCTCTCTGATTGAGATTGGTATAGACTGTAAAAGTGGTAGTATCATGATCTATAAGATCTGGGATGAATTTTGTTTTTCCCTATTTACAAGACTGGGTTTTTGACCAATTAGTTTCGATAGAAAAGACATCAAGGATAGTTGCTAAGAGATCTTATACTATTTTATACCCTTTCGGTTATTCATCTCCATTCAAGTTTTAATCCATATATTTGATATAATGTTGTATCAATATACTCTGATTTTCTTTTTTTAAAGCAGATTTTTGTATACTGGGTCTCAAAGAGAGATATACTAATTCGGAAAGTCATAGTCCTAGGTTATTTGAACCAAGGACAATTCTTAGTTCTTTATTGAATTTTTGTTTCTCACTGTGAGAGGACTATTCTGTAATCTACTATTGTGTAAGTCTGACCTTGACCAATGTTAGAAGCTACAATTCCAGTGGAGTTGGGGTGATATTCTTCTCTGCTTATATCAGAAGACATTGTGCGGATTTATGGACCTATGAGTGGGTTATATTTAAGAAGGGGCAGTTGGGAGAGAGAAAAAGGTCCATGGAAGGTTCAGGAAGAGGTACAGACCTAGGAGAAAGAAGTAATTAACATACAGGGGGCCAGGAGAGAGGGCAATCTTGAGTTAGGCCAGGAAAAGAGATAAGAGATTAGGTTTGAATTTGAGATTCCCTGTATTTTATTAACCTTTTCTAAGGATTTCTTAAGAGATGTAATTAAATATATCTCTCTCTTTAAAAGTCTCTCCTTGCCAATCTGAAAAATTCTGGCAATTGAATATCTGAAGTGTGTGAGTTCTTTGAGTCTAAAGCACCACATGGTAGATTACCGTATTCACAATGCAAATTCTTTGGTGTGGCCACTGAAGTTCTAAATTGTCTTTGGCAAAATTCTGCCAGAACTTCAAATATTTAATGCCATCTGGTCCCATTACATTTGTACATGTACAAAATTGAGCAATGACCCACAGGTTCATTTAGTGACTAGAAATTATTCATTTTTAAATGATAAGAATAAAGCAGAGACAAACATTTAGGCCATGAGAATGTGAGCACTACTCCCCCATCTCATGCATGAGAACTCTGAGTAGTGAATTAAATCAAAGACAAATTTTCATCAAGGACAATTAAGAAGGTTAAAAACTTAGGAATTGTGCATGCAGAAGAGTGAGACCCTTGTCAGAGCAATGCTGAGACATAGAGAAATGAATGGAGCCAAATGTGTATGCTCTGTATGCATTGTGTACCTGAAGGTTTATGTCTTTTTCCAGTACTCAGAACTTTTCAATCATGGATGACCATTAGAATAACCAGAAGAGCTTTAAAAATATCAATGCTAAGCATCATCCCAACCCCAGGTTGGCTAATTTAGGATCAAACAATATTAAAACAAATTATTTTATTTTTTAATTGACAAATAATTGTACATATTCATGGAAGTACATTGTGATAGTTTGGTACATATAATATATAGTGATCATAAATGATTGATGTTTTTTAGAGCTCCATGAATGATCCTAATATGCATCAGTATCTCTGCAATTCTCTAAGCTGCTATAAGAATTCAGACAATTCTTTTCCTAATAGAAAAAAATTTAGTTTGGGTTTTATATTAAAAATAAACTTTGTTGTAGTTTTCCTGTTTGAAAGTCAGTTCTTTGATGAGTGAATTCTCTTTGCATAGTTCACCATGAAAACACAGTGAACTATTCCAACTGAGGAAAAGCTAAGGTTAAAAGTCTTGTGAGGATTTTTCTTTGAACCTTTGAACCATTCAGTGCTCAAGTAACTTAGTAAGATCATGGAAGTGTACTTTATGTTAGTCAGTACTTCCTCCTCCTATCTGATAGATCTGTATTCAAGATCAGAACATGGTTTATCTGTTTTATTGTTTACTTTTTAATCCTATAACGCATATCTCTAGATAATTTTTTTTTTCCTGTTGATTTTGGGTATATCGAGATAGTATTCATGGTTTTTCCTCATACCAAGTTAGTTTGACAATTGAATTATTTTTTAAAGCTTTTACTTTTCTAAGAAACATTTTCAGATACTGACCAATTTTAATTTCATATCAACCTAGACACAGAATAGCCAAAATAATGGAAATAAGCATTTTTGTTATTCTGTTTCCCTGTTTCATGCTCTTTTATTCCCTTTCTTCTTTCCTTCTTGCCTCCCATCTTTTTTCTTTTCAATCAACTTATGACTGAGTTCTGGTTAATAGGAAGTGGACAGACATTATCTGTTCTGCTGTGATGGTTAGTTTTATGTGTTAATTTAGCAGGCTAAAGTATCCAGCAATTTAATTAAACACTAGTATAGGTATTTCTATGAAGATATTTTTGCAAATGTGGTTAACATCTACAACCAATTGACTCTAACTAATGGAGGTTAGCTTTGATAATGCACATAAACTGAATCCAATAAGTTGAAGGTTTTAGGAAAAAAAATTCAGTTTTCCAGAAGAAAGTCTACCTCAAGACTTCAATGTTAATTCCTTCCTGAGTCCTGTCAGACTGTTCTATGGATTTCAAACTTGTTAACCCCCACAGCTACATGAGTCAGTTCCTTAAAATAAGTCATTTAATCTTATTAAAACATTTTTTTGTTTATTTTATTTAAATCAATGCCTGCTTTGCAGAGCAGAATTATTTCTGTTATTGCAAGGGTTTGGACACATTTTTCAGTATCACAATGTTGAGTAATTTTATATGTAGATACAAGCATTTTTAAAATTTTTTAAATACATGTATATTTTTAAGGAATAAAAAGATCTTGATGTTATTGTGGAGGAGCCTGGTCAAGATGGCTAACTTGAAGCATCAGAGACTACCACTCTCAGAAAAGAAATATAAAAGAAGAAGGGAGCCTGGTGCTTAAGAATTGGCCTGGATACCCAAGCTGTTTATTGGGCAGTCACCTGGGGATACAGAGAACAGACAGTTTCAAGCCACAGCCAACACAAGTGGCCTGACATGAGATTGGAAGAATGCTCTTGGAAAAGGAAGGGATGTGTACAAGAGAATTATTTTTACACATCTTATGTGAGTCTCAGTCTTAGTCAAGGGAGAGACAGCCCAAACCCTTCCCCTATGCCTCCTCCCACACTGGCCGGGCACAGAGAGCTGCCCAGAATAAGAACAGAGACACTGGCAGGATCTGCATGGGGCCCAGGGTACCCAAGTTTCTGGTGAACCCTGACCTCAGCAGCTACCAACTCTCTCCCAATGGAGAGAATCTACAAGGCACACACTATGGGTGTGATCTGTGCTCTGTGGGCACCCTTTCTTCCTCCCCCATTGAATCCCCAGATTCAATGACAAGCCCACTTTGGGGACATATCTGGATCAGGGCTGCAGACATGGCTTGCCATCAGGGAGCCATCATCACTGCAATAGTCTCCCTTCCCCCCACCACACACAGAACAGGGTGGGAGCTAGGTGATGGTACACTCCTATGCAGTGCAAAGACAGTATCCCACCTATCTGTGGACTGAGGGAATAATACCTAATCCTTGCCTTGGAGAGAGAAATACCCATTCCCTGCCAGTAAGGCAGTGGCTTCCCTTCTACTTCTGTGTGAAAGGAGCAGATCCACCTAGATGGGAGGAGGTCACTGCACAGCCCCCAAAATACCTGCTTCAGAGTAGAGCCAAGGGATCCTTTTCTGGCCACCAGCCAATTCTGTTGGTGAGATGCATGAGTTGGGGAGGAAAACACTGGAGCTCCTAGCCAGGTAGGGGCCCTGGCACTTGTGCTAGAGGGAGGGGAATGCCCCTGATCTGGAGGAAAGGACTTGCTCCATCCCCACAAGACTACCTATGAAGCAGTGCCACACAATTTCCTCCCAGCTCACCACCCTCCCTTCCCCTTCCACAGGTGAACCAGAAGAGGATAGTCAGGTGAGAAAACAACACTAGTTGCCACACAATAACAGCAACTTTATCAAATAAAAATAACAAAATGAAAAATAAAAAGAAAAGAAACTTCCCTCACAGCTGTGAAAGAACCAGCCAAGGACTTCTAGCAATTTCCAAAGCCTCATTGATTGGGCACCCACAAAGGAGCTTCCTAGATAAGCAATAGAACCCATCAATAATGACCTGTCCCTGGTGACAAGACATAGAATTCAGAGTATGGCTGGCAAAGAGATTCAATGAGATCCATGAGAAAGTGAAGACTCAAATCAACCAAGCCTTGAAAATGGTGCAGGATGGAAAAACTGATGTGGCCATTCTAAGAAAGAACCAAACTGAACTTCTGGAAATGAAAGATTCTCTCCTGAAATTTCAAAATGCAACACTAAGCCTTAAAAACAGAATTGAACCAGCAGAGGAAAAACTATCAGAGCTTGAAGATCAAATTATTAAGTTAACACAGTTTGACAAAAATAGAAAAACATTAGGGAAAATGAGCAAAGCCTATGAGAGGTCTGGGGCTATGTAAAGAGATCAAATCTATGGTCGATTGGCATCCCTGAGAGAGAAGGGGAAATTGAGAACACCCCGGAACAAGCTTTTTAAGATATCATCCAAGAAGACTTTCCTTGTCTCTCTAGAGAGGTGACCATGTAGCCATAACACCTCAGAGAATTCCAGTGAGGTATTACATAATAATCCCATCCTCAAGATGCATACTAATCAGACTTGCCAGGGTGAGCATAAAAGACAAATTCCTAAAGGCGACTAAAGGGAAGGGACAGACCACCTACCAAGAAAATCCTACCAGAATTGCAACAGATTTCTCAGAAGAAACCTTAAAAGCTAGAGGGAATTGGAGACCCATTTTTAACATTCTTAAGAAAAATAATTCCAGCTAAGTATTTCCTACCTCACCTAGCTAAGCTTCATTATTGAAGAAGAATTTAAATCCTTTCCATTCAATTCCTAAGAAAATATGCCAACTCCATATTAGCCTTTCAGGAGATGCATAAGAAAGTTCTAAGCATAAAAATGAAAAACAGTTTCACCCATCTTAAAAGCATAGGTAAGCACAGAGTTTATAGACCATACAAATCAATCACAAAGCCTAGAACACAAAGCAGAGCACAATTCACAGTATGACAGGAGCAAACCTCACATATCAATAATTAACTTAAGCATGAATAAACTGAACATGCCACTCAAAAGGTACCGAGTAACTAACTGGGTAAAAAACCTTGATTGATTCTTCTGCTGCCTTCAGGAAACGCATCTCACTGCAAATGATACCTATAGGTTCAAGGTAAAGGGCTGGAGAAAGAGCTTCTAGGCAACAGGAAAACAGAAAAGAGCAGGGTAGCTATTCTTATATCCAATAAAGTAAAATTTAAATCAATAAGAGTTTAAAAGGATAAATAAAAAAATAAAAAGAAAAAGAAAAGAAACTGCCTTCACAGATGTGGATGAACTGCATAATGATAAAGGACTCAACTCACCAACAAGAAATATACATCTTGAATGTATATGCACCCAACCTAGGAGCACCCAAATTTATAAAACCAAGGAGCACCCAGACTTATTATACTAAGATAGGATATACATAGCCATACAATAATAATTGGAGACTTCAATATCTTGCTAACAGTTTTAGGCAGATCCTTGAGGCAGTAGATTAACAAAGAAAACTGAGACTTTCACTCAGCACTGAACCAATTAGATCAAATAGATATCTACAAGACATTTCACTCAACAACCACAGAATATGCATTCTTCTGAGCAGCACACCAAAGATACTCTAAGATTGACCAGATAATCTACATAAATTGAGGGTGAACAAATTTCAAAAGGTCAAAATTATACCAAGCATCTTCTCAGACCACAGCAGAAGAAAAATAAATATCACTGACAGAAAGCCCCCAAAATACACTAATACATGGAAATTAACCAAATGCTTCTGAATGACTTTTGGGTTAACACAGAAATCAGGACAGAAATAAAAATATTCCTGGAGACAAATGGAAACAAAGACACACAACATACTAAAATCTCTGGGATAACATGAAATCAATGCTAAGAGGGAAGTTGATGACATTGCACACACATTAAAAAAAAATAGATCTCTAGTAAATAGTCTAATGTTATACGTAAGGGAACTGAAAAGACAAAATCAAATCCAGAACACAGTTAGAAACAAAGAAGGTAATGCTATAACTTACCCTGAAGAAAGATTATCGAGATTACTATGAACATTTGCATGTGAGTAAACTAGAAAATCTAGAGGAAATGAAGACATTCCTGGCAACACACAATCTTCCAAGATTGAAATATAAAGAAATTGATACCCTAGCTAGACCAATCATAATCCAAAAAATGTATTCAGTAATAAGAAACTTCCTCATCAAAAAGAACAAAAGCAAACAACAACCAAAAAACAAACCAAAACAAGAAAACTTTGAGCCGGATGGTTTTTCAGCAGAGTGCTATCGGATGTACAAAGATCTGATACAAATCCTATTGAAAGTATTGCAAGCTCTCAAGAAAGAGAAAATCTTCCCTAGCCTATTCTATGAAGGTAATGTCATCCTGATATTCAAAGACCTGATAAGGAAAGAAAACTTCAGGCCAATATCCCTGAATAGCATAGATGCAAAAATTCTCAACTAGATACTAGCAAATTGGATCCAACAGCACATTGTAAGAATCATTCTTCATTTTCAGGTTGCCTCATTCCTGGGATGCAAGTCTGGATCAACACACAAATCAATAAATGTAATCCACCACATAAACAGAGGTAAAACCATGAACTGCATAATTATCTCATTAGACACAGAAAAAGCATTAAATAAAATCCAGTTCCTTCTGGATAAAAATCCCCAAACATTTAGGCACCACAGGAATATTTCTCAAAATAAGAGCCATCTATGGGAAACCTGCAGCCAACCTCATGTGACTTAATAGGCAGAAGCTGGAAGCATTTCTCCTAAGAACTGAAACAAGACAACAATGTCTCTTCTTATCACTCCGATTTAATGTAGTACTGGAAGTCCTAGCCAGAGCAATCAGGTAGGAGAATTATATATATATGGTTATATATATATATATAAAAAGTTAAATTATACTTTTTTGTAGATGATTTGATTCTATACCTTAGAGAGTATGCCAGAAACCCCCTTGCGCTTATAAATGACTTCAGTAAAGTCTCAGGTTACAAAATGAATGCACAAAAATCAGTTGCGTTTCTTTCTTTCTTTCTTTTTTCTTGAGTTGAAGTCTCACTCTGTTGCCCAGGCTGGAATGCAGTGGCACATTCATGGCCTCCCCAGTGTCAGTCTGCTGGGTTCCAGGATCCTTCTGCTTCAGCCTTCCAAGTAGCTGGAACTACAGGCATGTGCTACCATACCCAGCTAATTTTTGATTTATTGTAGAGACAAGATCTTGCCAAGCTGCCCAGGCTGGTCTTTAACCCACAGGCTCAGGCAATCCACTCGCCTCAGCCTCCGAATGTGCTGGAATTATAGGCTGAGTCACTGAGCCTGGCCTTCATTTCTATACAACAGAAATGAGTAGACTTAGAACTAAATAAAAGACACATTCCTATTCACAGTAGACACACACACACACACACACACACACACACACACACACACACACACACTTAACATTCTTGACATTCATGCTTACAATGAGAACTATAAAATGCTGCTCAAAGCAATCAAAGATAACACAAACAAATGGAAGAACATTCCATGCTCATGGACTGGAAGAATCAATATCATAATGGTCATTCTAACCAAATTAATCTATAGATTCAATACAGTCCCTATCAAACTACCAGTAACATTTATTACAGACCTAGAAAAGGCAATACTTAAATTCACATGGGAGCAAAAAAGAACCTGAATTGCTAAAGCAATCTTTAGCAAAAAGAACAAACCTGGTGACATCACACTCCTGGACTTCAAACTTTACTACAAGGCTACAATAATGAAAACAGCATGTTACTGTTATGAAAAGACACACATACCCCAATGGAACAGGGTAGAGAACCCAGGAATAAAACCACAGTCTTTCAATCAATGCATCTTTCACAAAGATGAAAAACACAAACATTGGGGAATAGCAATTATATTTAGCAAATGGTTTGGAAACAGTGGCTAACTACATGCAGAAGAAGAAAATTGGACTGCTACCTATCACCATGTATAAAAATTGACTCAAAATATTTTAAGAACTTAAATGTAAAACATCAAACTTTAGGAATCTTAGAAGAAAACCTAGGGAATATCCTTTGACATTGGCCTAGGCAATGAATTCATGACTGACTCCTCAAAAGCAAATGCAACAAAAACTAAAATTGACAGGTGGGACTTTAATAAGCTAAGAAGTTTGTGCACAGCGAAAGAAACCATCAAGATAGTAAAGAGACAACCAACAGAATGGGAAAATATATTTGTAAGCTATGTATCTGACAAAGACCTGACATCCAGGATCTATAAAGGACTATAAGGAATTGACAGGGAAACAAATAACCCCTTTAAAAAGTGGACAAAGTACACGAACAGACACTGCTGAAAGAAGGACATACATCCATTGGGGATCATGCTTATTACTGGAGGGAGGGGGTAACTTATTAGAAACCCAAACCTCACTTTCATGTAATATATTTATGTAGGAAATACATGTACCCCACAATTCTAAAAAAAAAAAAAAAAAAAAAATCTTGAGTTTTTTTTGACAGAAAAAATGAGCAACTATTTATTAAGACATGTTGACTAGACAAATAATGTAGGAAGATTACATCCATCATTTCCTTCTTAAGTAAAACAATGCACAAATGTTTATTTGGGAAGAAATGTGTAAATATGTTAGCTGAAATAGTTAATAAAACATGATGGGTAAGTATTATAGATATGACTTAAAATCCAGAACCTTAAAATGATAAGATCTTAAACAAATTCACACCTGTGGAGTGTCTTAAGCCATATACATATATGTGAGCTTATAAATATATATATATTTATATGCTTAAAAAATAAAACATGATGTCATTTTTTTCACAAGGATACTAAAATTTCAAACTGTATTTATGGAACGAAGAGAAACTTTACCAAACTATTTGGTATTTTTTCCCCTTGATTTTTCATTTGTCTCCTCACTTTATTGAATACGAATGTGTGTTTGTTTTTTTATTTCTACATGTGTATACATACCTATGTAATGTATCATTTATCTTCCTTGTCTTTATAGTTATTAAGTAAAATAATGCTGCATGTATTCTTCTGTACTTGAATTTTTTTTAGCATGGTTT
Source organism: Carlito syrichta (assembly GCF_000164805.1). NCBI lineage: Eukaryota > Metazoa > Chordata > Mammalia > Primates > Tarsiidae > Carlito > Carlito syrichta. Next base: position 311,849 of record NW_007065244.1, read on the forward strand.
AATTTTTCATTCATTCATTTTTTTGTGTAGTAGGAGGTCATTAATTTTTACTGCTTTTAGATTGTGTGAATATGTCACAACTTATTGCCATGCACAGCATAACAACATTTCAGTCAATGACAGACCACATCCACAATGATGCCCCCATAAAATTATAATACCATATTTTTACTGCATTTTTTCTATGTTTACATATACAACTACTAATTGTTGTGTTACAATTGCCTACAATTTTCAGTACAGTAATATCTTGTGCATGTTTTTGGCCTAGGAGTGACATAGGCTAAACCATTTAGGTTTGTGTGGTGTTCACACAATGACAAAATCATCTAATGTCACATTTCTCAGATTATACCCCTGTCATTAAGCCATGCATGACTGTATATTAGAAATTTTATAATTATTTACATATTTTTGTTGTTTGTTAATATGGGAAATCTATAAAAATTCTTGAATGTCTCCTTGTTCTTTAACAAAGACATTTTCTAAGGTATATACTGAAGGGAAGGTGTTACTGAGTTAAGAATATGTTCATATTCACATAGTGTATAAATATTTCTATTAATTCTAATCTTTACCAACACTTAGGATTGTCACATTTGCTAGTTTTGGCCAATTTTCTGGTATAGCATAATATCTTAATTTGTTATAATATTCATTTCCTGGTTACAAAAGATGTTGGATAACATTTAATATATTTATTGATCATTTATGGCTTATTTCCTATTAATCATGTCTTCTGCCCATTTTTACATTTGGCCATTTGCCTTTTTCTTAATAACTTTTAATAAGATTTTAAAAATAACTTCTACTGAGATTTAGTATTTTTATTTCATTTCCTTACTGTTCTTTTGATGAACATTACTTCATTTGAGGCATTTTCTTTTATTTTATATGATAATGTTTTATGTTATAACATAGTTTGTGCCTTATAAAAAAAATTCCCTCTTCTGAGTGAAATATCTATCTGCAAAACCTATACTAGCCTGTAATAGCTTGCTGGACATAAGTAACTCCATTTTGTAACAGAGTCTCCATTTTAGCTGTTCATACCCAGAGATGACCCCCCTGCATAACCTTCCTGTAATCACAAGTTGTAAACTTCCCATAATCACAAGTCCACATTCTTGTTGCCCTTAGTGCTTGAAAACTCCCTAAACACAATTTTCATATCTAATCATAACCATCAAATGCTCTGCCAAGAAATGTAATCATAACTGGACAGCTTTTGTGATTTTTTCCTTTATAAACCCCCTGCTTACTCTGTTTTGGGTCAAGAATTCTTTATGGCACTAACCTACTCTTGACTGCTGGCTAACAAAGGACTCAGATTTGACTTTCTGTGTGTTGGCAACTTCCTTCTTGCACTTTGGCTATAACACGAGTTCACAGAGAAAATTTCTTTATGTGATATTTTGAAACTTTAAAAATTTTCTTTTGGACTTATGGCAAGATGGTGATGGGGCAACCTGGTCTACAAAACCCTCTGCAAAGGAGAATGCAGAGGGTCTCTGGCTCTTTCTCCAGGGGCTACAGACCCCAATGTCAGCAGCCTTCTCTTCACATGGAGCTTGGCCGTCACCACTGCTGGGGCATCGCAGCAGTTTGGACAGCCACTGCAGCCGCAGACACAGCAGCCACTGGTACTGCCATGGCCTCCGTGGTGGCCATAGCGTATTGCACCACCCGTGCCTGAGGCTATCCACGACTTCAGTCCTTGAAGCCCCTGCAGGCAAGATCTGCTGGGATCACTGCCACCTCTGCTGCCACCTGGATGTCCTGCTGGCCATGGGTCTCCTCCCATGTGTCCTGAGGCAGGCTACCATTGGCCAGGCTCCTGTCTGGCCCCATCCCCTCTGGGGCAAGTCACTGAGATAGCACCACCTGCTGGTGATTCAAGGTAACAACACCAAAACGGGAGAAACAAGCTTGAAAAAGAGACACAGGCCAGATTTGAGTGGTGAACGAAAGGTGATCTGAATTGTCCTTCACAGCAGGCCAGGGGCAACTGACCCTAACTGTGAACTAGTTTACCAGCTTGAAAAGAAAGCTAGAAATCAGAGCTGAAAGGACACTGAACTTAAACAAAAAGTCTCAGAGTGTGCTCAATTGGTTCTGTTAGTTTAATGACTTGATTCTATTCCTATTGTTTTGTTCCATTTTTTCTCTTCCTTTTCTTCTCTTTTCTCCTCTCTGTAAACCATATCTTTGTATAGAGGAATAGCACACCAATAAGGTGGTTGGTTAGCTTGTATGTTAGCATCATTGTATTTTTTATTTTTTTTTAAATATGGGAGCTGGTTAGTCTGTAGCTGTGGCCTATTGTTTTTATCTGTTTCAGTTTTGTTCTCTCTCTCCATTTGTTGATACACTTGTTGGTTTCCTCTCTTACTCCTTTCTCTCTCCACCCCTTTCTTCCCCCCACTGTCTGCTCCATTCTCCTCCATCTGCTAACCACATTTTAGTTCAGGGAGTAAACCTATAGACCCACTGCATAGATAGATTCCAAGGCAGTGGGAAGTGGGTTTCAGATTATCCATACACCTCTTGGTGAATACCAGGACCTTCAGATAGACTTTGAATCACAGCTCCCCCCTTAAGTAAATCTCAAAACTGCAAAAAGGACCACCCCCAAACTACAGTGCAACTCCAGAATTGAACAAAGTAAGAGGACATACATAAAGAATAGGAGATTGAACAAACAGAAGTAAAACCAATCCCTCTACCCCTGAATAAAATAATTGAAGAAGACGGTGATGTGGAGGGAAGGAAAAAGTAGGAAAGGGGAAAAAACTGAACAAATAAAGAAAAGCCAAAATAAGAATATAGGTCTCACACAGACCCCTGGGAGATCAGACACTGAGAAAACAGATTTTGGAACAGAAACAATGAAGAGCACCCAGAATGACTAGTCACATGCAACAAACCCAGACATCAAGACATTAATAGAGAGAATAAAAAAAATTGAGGAGAGACAAGAGGAAAATAGGAAGGAGCTGATGACAGAAATAACAGCAGTAAAGAATACTGTGATGGAAATAAATAACAAACTAATAAGCATGGAAAGCAGAATTAGCCAAGCAGAAGAAAGAATCTCAGAGCTGGAAGATCAAAACACAGAACTAACCCAAACTGTCAAAATCATAGAAAAGAAGCTCAAAAAGTCACAACAAAACCTGCAAGAGATGAACGATCACTTCAAGAGACCAAACCTAAGAGTAATTGGCCTTCCTGAGGCAGAGAGAGAAACAGAGGCCACACTGGAACAAACATTTCATGAAATCATTCAAGAAAACTTCCCTCATCTCATCAAGGATGCAAAAATTCAAACACAAGAGATTCAGAGAACCCCTGCAAGACAACAAATGAGAAGACCAACTCCCAGACACATAATAATTCACCTAAACAAAGTAGGTATAAAACAAAAAATCCTAAAGGCAGCAAGAGAAAAAGGTCAGACTACGTACCAGGGAAGACCAATTAGAATAACAGCAGATTTATCTACAGAAACCCTCCAGGCTAGGAGAGCTTGGAGCCCTATCTTCAAAGTTCTAAAAGATAAACAATTTCAACTGAGAATAACCTATCCAACCAAGCTAAGCTTCATCAGTGAGGGAGAATTAAAATCTTTCCCAGATATCCATTCCTAAGAACCTACACTGCCACAAGATCACCTCTACAAGAAACACTTAAGAAAGTATTGAACACAGAAGAAAAGGAAAAAAGAACAACAACATTCTTCACAAGAGTGCAGGCAAAAGATTAAAAACACACATGATCCGACTCTAAAACCAAAAGAAAGACAACACACAAACAGGAAGAACAACAACTCTGTAAGAACATTATGATAGGGATCAATTCTCACATTTCAATAATTAGTTTGAATGTGAACGGACTAAATGCACCACTGAAAAGACACAGAATGGCAAAATGGATAAAATATCACCAGGCAACAATCTATTGCCTTCAAGAGACTCACCTCACTAGAAAGAACACTCACAGACTCAAAGTAAGAGGATGGGAAACAAATTTTCAGGTGAATGGAACACAAAAGAAAGGAAGAGTAGAGATCTTAATCTCAGACAAAATACCCTTTAAGCTATCAAAAATTAAAAAAGATACAGAAGGCCACTACATAATGATAAAAGGTTCAATCCATCAACAAGAAATATCCATCCTAAACACATATGCACCCAACATAGGAGCACCAACTTTCATAAAGCAGCTCCTAGGTAAATTAAAAAAAGATATTGACTCCAATACCATCATAGCTGGGGACTTCAATACCCAACTCACAACCATAGACAGATCATCAGGAGAAAAAATCATCCTACCTAAGGCAATCTACAGATTTAATGCAATACCCATCAAATTACCAGCAACATTCTTCTCAGGCCTAGAAAAAACAACACAGGAATTCATATGGAAACACAAACGACCAAGAATAGCCAGAACAATCCCTAGCAAAAAACCCAAAGCAGATGGCATCACATTACCAGACTTCAAACTTTTACTATAGAGCTACAATCATCAAAACAGCTTGGTATTGGTACAGGAACAGGCATATAGAGCAATGGAACAGAATTGAGATTCCAGAAGCAAAACCTCAATATCTCAACCACCTCATCTTTGACAAAGCCTCCACCAGCTACCACTAGGGAGAGGAGAACCTATTCAGTAAATGGTGCTGGGAAAACTGACTGTCCATATGCAGAAGATTGAAACAGGACTCCTAGCTATCCCCATACACAAAAATTAACTCTAAATGGATCAGAGACCTAAATGTAAAACCTCAAACCATAAGAACCTTAGAAAATGAAGGACATACCCTCATGGAAATCGGAACTGGCATCCAATTCCTGAACAAAACTTGAAACCCACAGGCCATAAGAAATAAGATAGGCCAGTGGGACCTCATTAAACTGACAAGCTTCTGCAACGCCAAAGAAACCATCAAGAGATCAGGGAGACAGCCTACAGACTAGTAAAAAGTATTTGCCAACTCCAGGTATGACAAAGCCTTAACATCTTGGATCTACAAAGAACTCAGACATGCTGAAAAGAAAAAAAAACAAACAACCCCGTTATAAAATGGGCAAAAGATATGAACAGACACTTCTCAAAGGAAGACATCCGAGCAGCCAACAGACACATGAAGAAATGTTCAAACTCACTAATCATCAGGGAGATGCAAATCAAAACCACACTGAGATACCACCTAACTCCAGTCAGAATGGCAATTATCAATAACTCAAAAAATAACAGTTGCTGGAGAGGGTGTGGCAAAAAGGGAACACTTCTACACTGTTGGTGGGAGTGCCAACTAGTACAACCTCTGTGGAAAACAGTATGGTGATTCCTAAAAGCTCTAAATATTGACCTCCCATATAACCCCGCATTCCCCTACTGGGAATATACCCTGAAGAACTTTAATCACTCTATAAAAAAAGATACCTGCACACGTATGTTTATCACAGCATTTTCACAATAGCAAGAACCTGGAAGCAACCATGCTGTCCATCAAAAGAGGACTGGATTAAAAAAATATGGTACATATACATGATGGAATACTATACAGCCATAAAAAAGAACAAAATCATGAATTTCACAGCAACCTGGACAGAACTAGAGTCTATAATACTGAGTGACCTCTCACAGAAACAAAGATCTGAGTATCACATGTTCTCACTCATATAGTGGACCTTGAACATCCAATGTAATACTATAAGAAAATGACTGACGGTGGTGGGAAACTCTGCGGGTGAGGGGAAGGGAGATGGGATTAACAGTAGTAAATATCTGTTGGGGATGGAGAGACACCTCTTATCAACAAGGGTGCCTGAATGAAGCATATTTGTATACCTAACCCTTAACTGTATCCCACAATATCATAATAAAAAATATTGATTATAAAAAAATTTTTCTTTCACATTTAGATATCCAGTCCACCTAGAATTAATTTTGCTATATAATATAATAATCCAATTTTATCTTTTTCTTTTTCTGACTGACCTTTATCCCAGGATTATTTACTAAATACAATTACTTTTTACCACTGATCTATGTTAGGGGCTCAGTTGTGTTCCTTCCGTTCATATGTTAAAGGTCTAACTCCCATACCTGAGAATGTAAACTTATTTGGAAATAGAATCTTTGCAGTTGTAATCACCGAAGATTGGTTTATGCTATCATAGGGGGCGACCCTAATGAAATATGACTATATCCTTATAAAAAGGAAAATAGGATGCACACACACAAATGTAGAAAAAAAACCAAGTGAAGATAAATGCAGAGGTCAGGGTGAGGAATACCAAGCAGAGGAATGCTAAAATATTGCCACTAAACCACCAGAATGTAGGCAGAAGACCTGAAATAGATTCCGTCTTGCAGCCCTTTCAAGATACCAACCTTGTTTGTAAAGTTCTAGCCTCCAGAACTATGAAACAGTAAGTTTCTGTTGTTTAGGCCATCCAGTTGGTGGTACTTTGCTATTGCAGCCCTAGAAAATGAATACAGTCTGCAATGCCATTTCTCTCATAGCAAAATTCCTATACTTTTAAGAGTTTTTTTGTCCTTCTATGCATATTTGATTATATCCCAATGGTCAATGCAACTCATATGATTAAGCCTGATATCAGTGAAATGGAAATACATTCTGTCCATGAAGGAAGGATATAGGTAATAAATATTTGCTGGGCGATAGTCCCAATTGTCACAGAGAATTTCCTCATTATTTTTTTAAATAACGGATTCTGTTCATAATGTATATAATTTATTTATGAGCACATGGGTTGTTTGTATTATTCTATTGATGTAATCACAAGGTAATGAATAATCTATATATGCATAATTTTTCACATATCCTAACTTACTTGTAGGGGGAATTATTGGATGGGGGGTAGGTGAAAGATTGTATGCCTCTGTTATAAATATATATTCAAATTATTCTCCAATAAAGAGCTACTAGCAATTACACTCACATACTTAATGAACTGAGAATAGCTATTTCTCTATAGCTTTCCCAAAAAGTTACATTATGAAACTTTTGAATATTTGCCAGTCACCTAAATGAATAATAGGAACTCAGAGCAAATTTTCCTTCTGCCTTCACTAGTATTTTTGCTTTTTATCTATCCTCTGTATCGCTCCTCCCTTTTAGCTCTGTATATATTTTAAAATACTCATTTTTAAAAGTTTGTTTATGACTTATTTCTACCACATTTCTAAATACGGAATCTTAGTTGTTTTTTTTTTAAGACAATGCATGAATAAAGTGTATAGTTTAGTTAATAGTAATGTGCCAAAGTTGATTCCTTAGTTGTGACAAATATACTACAGTGGTATAAAATGTTCAAAATAGGAGAAACTGGGTGAAAGATATATGAGAACTCTCTGTACTACTTTGGCAACTCTTCTGTTAATCCAAAACTATTCTAAAATTAGAAGTTTATTTAAATTTCTAAAGTCAAAACAAAGATGGCGTAAAAAGAATTTCATTTAAATAAATTTCAAGGATAAATCTAACTATCAAGCAGACCATAAATTTAAGAACAGATGATATATTCTCTTTTTATTTTAAAAAGAGAGATATATATTATCAGAAATTTGTTTGGTGAACACAAAACCAGAACAAAGAGTGTTACATGATATAAAAAAGTGTCCCCGAGATAAGTTTTGCTGAGCTTGTCTTCCTTCAATAGGTATTTTAGACATGACCATAATGTTCAACTTTACCTTCTTTAGCTAAGGCCCTTGGATAAAGGATATCCTTTCTCTATGTTTCCATAGCAGACCATCTGCCTTCTGCTCACAGAGTCTCTTTCTAAACAGAGTAGTTAAAATAAATTGAACTTCCTGTTAAACCATTATAGTTCCCCTAGTTCTGCTTCTCTAAGATTATTCCCAAATTATCGTTTTCAACTTTGGGTTATTTTCATCTTTTTTTCCCAGTATTTTGAAGAGTATCCTGGTATATAAAGCTTTATATACATTTCAACTATTTTAAGAAGACAATTTCCTAGATGTGGGCCAAAAATGACTCATGTGAGGATTTTGAGATATTTTGTTAAATTGTCCTATAGAATATTTGTCTCAATTTATGTTCCCAAAGGGAGTGGGTGGTAATGTCCATTTCCTGACACACTTTATAACAATTTGATGTTACTATGTATTATATTTTTTTAAATGTGCAAATTAACAATTGTATCTCTTGGTTTTAGTATTAACTTGTTGAGGACTTGTGATGCTAAATATATTTTCATATGTTTGACATCTTTACTTCTTCCTTGTGAATTACTTGTTTGTCTCTGCAAACTTGATTACTTGTGGACAAATTCTTCTCTCAGTGCAGAGATAATCTGTTTTTGAGGGCTTGGGAAGTGATAAATTCATACAGAGAGCCATCTTGAGTCTGGCCTTCCCAGCTGACACATTTCTTCTTTAAACTATGGTCCTTGACATTTAAAAAAGGAAGAAAACTTGTTGACTCTTTTCTAAACCACTATGTGGTCATTTTATTTTAATATTCAGCCTATGTATGTCAAAGCTCTATCTTCCTCCAACCCCCATCCAGTAAACACAGTATATTTTGGTTCTCATTCTAAAATGTTTCTTTTGAAAGTTTCTGAGAACATAAGTAATGTTAATTCAAGCTGTTCCTTAAAAGCATATGTACTACAGTAGAATTTTGTTTCTGTCCTTTAGTGGAAAAATTGAACTAGAATGCTAATGTTGCTGAATGTTTTTTTACTCTCAATAATAATAAAATTCATGCTCAAATCACTGTCTTAAAAACTGAGTTTTTTGTTAAGGTCTTTTGTGCTACATATTCACTTGTGTCTCTCACTCCTTTCCCATATGGATTTTGAAGTCGTTTGAAATCCTCCTTGATATTTATTTTCACCTTCTTCACCACTCTATCTGCTTGTCTAGTAAGAAAAATTTATAGAGTCTCAAAAGGGCTTCAATCAATGTCTTGAAGCATAATACCATTTAAATATATTTTAGAAAAGCTATGTAAAATGAGAACAAATGTCATACTTGGCTTTATGATGTTCTATAGAGAAAATAGAAACTATATTGTTTTAGAAACTGTAGCGTTATCATTTTCAGATATTGACTGAGCTGTGAAAGTTCTTTTCTATCCAAAAGAGATCATGTAAAAGTAATACAGTTGGTTAAACTTTCTGAATATTAAAAGCCTAATTTTTTTTTTGGTCCTAAATCATAAGTCCATGACAAAGCAAGGTTCACTCAGCATTCATTTCCTATGCTTTCCTCTCCTTTTACCATAAAGATTTGATCAGTCCCTTCCTGTAATTTCACCCCTAAGCACTAACTGTAAGGATTTTCCGAGAGAGAGACTTGTTTGAACACGGTGGGCATGTTTTGTTTAATTTTCACTTGTTCCTGTTTGTCCTTTCCTGATTTAGTTAAGTTGTCCATTCTTAACCTTAACACAAGATATGCCAATTATGATTACTTCCTAGTTATTGTGAATGGCAATTTTATTGGCTTAGCGATTTCAAAATCCTTAATTAAGTGTACTCAAAGAGTTGGATTTCTTGGGACCCTTAGAATCAAGAAGTCTATGACTTCATGATGTTTTCCTTTACTTAAAATAATTGTTTTCCCTGGGTCTTTAAAGTCTCCTCTGTCTTTCAGAGTTTTTGACATGATGATAGAAATTTTGTATCTCTTTCTAATAAATTGTTTTTCCTTAGCTTTTATTAGAAAGTTATGTTGGGCTACTTTTTAAAGAATGCTATATCTTACTACATTTAGCTGTTTTAAGTCTAGAAAAGCCTGTCAATAAGACTTCATGGAGGTATGATCTAAGGGGAATGCAAGGAGGTATTATGTGTGACCGTTTTTTGGGTCTATGTTTAAAATTCTTTTGCTTGTATTTCTGTGTTTCACATTTTATACTTTTAGCTATTTCAAATACAAATGGGGAAAATATTGGAAGAAAGAGGTTGGAAAATGGGGCCAAATCTTCCAGTAGCAATAAAAGATCAAACTAAGATCATTTCTGAAATTATTTACTTATGCTTTAAAAATAAGCCCAGATGACATCTTCTGGAATCCTTTCCTCTTCCCTGTTTATGTGAAGGGCCTTTACAAAACCCTGTGCATATTTTTATCACAAGCATTCTATTATAATTATTTGTTTCCATTTCCTTGATGAGACTGTTTATTGAGTTTAAGGCTGTATCTTACATTACTGTATCTCAAACTTCTAGCAAGCACTTTTATATAGCAAGTACAAAACAAGGGTTATATTATTAAAAGTAATGGGTTTTGAGGGTTTTTCCTCTGTTCATGTCCCAACCGAATACTACCTGAATGGAATTCTCATTTAATTGTCTTATGAACTTTGGTGGAAGATTCTGTTATTGTCACCATTTTTGTGATGATGACCTAAAGTATAGAAAGTCAAGCATCTTACCTAAGGCTGTATAATAAAGAAATAATAGATCTAGGATTAAAAGAAATGAGTGTTCTCATTTCTAACCATTGTTCTACACTGGTCCTCAACATGAATAAATTAATGATCCTTCCCGATTTACTTAGCCCTGAACCAACAAATGCATCTAAAGTGTAATTTTTGTCATTGGCTCCAATTTGTAATTATAGATCTATAAATTAACAAGCCTGCAGCAATATTGAGATTTCTCTCTTTTTTCTTTTTCATTGTTGGATATGCTGATGGAGAATTAAATATCTCAAAGTTGGGCAACCAGAGAACTAGAAGGAAGATAAATTTAAGAAGAAATGTAGTTATCTAATAAACCTAATACTTAGCCCCCAATACCTGAACTTTTCTGGCCTCTAGTTAATCCTACATTCTTTTGGAATGTTGGTATGGTTTGAATGCCCCCACCAAAACTCATGTTGGCATTTAATTGTTATTGTAATGGTATTAAGAAGTAGGGATAATGGATTAATGCTATTATTTTGGAAGCTTGGGCCCCTTTACCTCCCTGTCTCAAGTGTGTGCTTCTTTTCTGTATGATGCCTTTCACTACTGGATAACCCTTGCCAGATGCTGCCACCATGCTTTTGGACCTCGCAACCTCTAGACCCATGAGCCAAATAAACTTCTACCCTTTATTAATTACCCAGTATGTGGTATTCTATTATAGCAGCAGAAAACAAACTAACATACATGTGCACTCAGGTTGCTTATAACCTGCATATCTAGGGCCTTTATTATTCTGTATTCTAGTTTAGCGATGATCATGCTCATCTTGACCTTTCTTAGACTTTTTGAGTGCAAAGTGTGTCTGGTGAGAAATTTAAGTGAAAGCCATTTGCAATGCTTCTGAAATATATTAAAAAGAACAATGGCTCTGATAAAGTATTCACAGCTTCTAAAAAATGTATTCATTTATGACTGCTGAGTATTGCTGAGCAGTAGGTTTATTTAAAGTTAAATTACCATTATATTCCCTTGCTTCTGTTCATTTCAAAGCAGTAGGATACTGTAGCCAGACTTCCCTTGAGCAACCAAAAAATAAGAAGCCTGTATAAAACTCAGATATTTAACTGATTGCTTCAAACAATTGCTTTGAAAATGCAATGGTGTTTTTGATGAAAGGCCAACAAGTAAAATTTTCTATCAAATTCATTCTTAGAGGAATAACTTTTTCACTTGTTCATCTAATTGAAAGATATGAATATATTCAGAAAATCCTCAAATGAATTCATTTTATAGCTTGAAAGCTCAAACAGCATATTACAAAAATTATAATAAATAGGGTTAAAAAGGAAGTTAGCACCACAATGTCACATGAGTTTTGCCTCGGTTCCTAATTAACTCTTTCATTGTATAATGTCCTTTGTGATTGCTCATCAGATGGCAGCTGACTTCATGACATGCAGCATGGAGATAATATATAAGCTTTTTTGTACAGTTCTTTAGGCTGTGACTACTTTAAATTGGGCTGCCAGCTGGCATCTGGGTGTTCAGCCTTGCAATATTTTAAGATTGACAGACAAGCTGATGATTAGAGCTCAGCATTTAAGGTACTTTATATGTAGGAACATTTTTGCAAAATATTCTTTTTTAGTAGTGGATATAAAGAAAGTTATTCTTCTATTATTTAAAAAATAACCAAATTATCTGTTATTTCTTTGATACTTATTTAATTCTAACTTTAAACAATATTCATGTATGCTTAAATCCAATTTTGGTAAAGATGGCAATAACAACCCAATTGGAAAACTGGGTGAACTCTTAGAAAATTGATATACAGACCTAAATATTTGACTAAGCAATATACATTCTTTTGGAACTGTATTTTATATTGAGACAATAGAAAATGTGTTTTTTGTAATATGTCTAGAAAATTGCTGAAAATTTCTTTTGTAGCAAAATCTTATTTTTTAAGATATCCCTAGAGACAACTTTTGACTTTATTTCTTATACTATATACCTGAGAAAGGTAAATATTTAGATTAAGATATTTTATCATCCTAAAAGTAATGTTTTTCTATTTTTATGTCCACAATTCAAATGGCATTTTTAAAAGATTATATGCAAAAACAATTGAGTATACCTTTTTATTAAGATTCTGAAGTTATGACAAAATTTGAGAGAGATTAATGAAAACAGTCAAATAACAATGTATCTTTCATCAGGGAGAGAAGACAATGTATAAAAAGTGACTCATGTAAACACCGAATACACATATAAATCTAAAGAAAATAACAATTTTCTTCTGTCTGCCTCTAAAGATTAGGACTTTATTCCAAATAATAAATACCTCTAGCATACATTAAAACAGATATGGACATTGTTTATTTTACAAGAATGGTTAATGTGTCATTGAGTATCTAGATTGAATGAGGATGCTTGAACCCTCATTTCAAAAACATGTTGAAAATTAATAACATACTAGCATTAGTTTTACAAGTGTCATAAAAAACAAAATATTATTTGATATTTTTATTAGTATATAGAGTATTTAACTTTTATTTACTTAGTTAGGCTGCCATTTAAGCCAATATTTACTTATATTAGAACTTTTCCTTATCGCTGGCCACTGTGACCCTGCAGCACTGACTGCGTAGTTGATTATGTGGATTATTAGACAAACATGTTACTGGGACGTTTGCTCCTAATCCTCTGTTTATGGACAGACATACAGTAAGTACTAGACTTCTCTTTTTTAAGTAAATAAGCCGGGCGTGACAAATCATTGTAATTCGCTTCCACTGAGTAGTCATCAATTTTAAGAGCAGGCTTCTGGTATCCTCTTGTGTAAACAAAACCTCGGTGATATGGATATTTGTTGACTTTTTAACTGAAAATTTTGAGAATGAATGAAAATTATGAGTAATATCTATATCTATCTATCTATTGAGAGAGTGCTTTTAATAACATGGGAATAGGAGTTTACTAGCTGGGGAACAGGAGTTAAATAAGGTATGGAACAACTAGCTGTTTGACTTTGGGCTGGTTACATGATTTTTAGATTGTTTCACTATTCATCAAGCAAGGATAATTATAGTATCTGACAAGTTGTGAGTATAAAATAAGATAATTTTACACATTTTTCAGCACAATATTTAGTATAGTAAATGCTCAGTAAATTGTTATTTTGAAATTTGTATTTTGTGATCATCAAAATTGAGCAAACCAAGAGTATAAATAGAATGTCAGACTTTACAGAAAAATGTAATTTCATAAACTGTCACCATATGGCTTATATAATTATTCCCCCACAATCCCATAGAGCAAAATAATTCAAATATTTAAAAATCTTTGAATGTTGTTTTTCTCACAAGAGTAATGTTTAAAGAGATCTACAGCATTTTCAAACCAAGAAAATTATCCTTTAATCATGTTTTTCTTAAGATATACAATTTCAGAATATTGCAGAAGATATTCTTTGTTTTAGCATGGTTTTTCCAAACATATGGTCTATATCTATCAAAAAGTTTGTACTTTGCCCATGAAACATATTTATTTTTGCTAGTAATCATATACATATATGTGTATGCGTGTGTGTGTGTGTGTGTGTGCGTGTGTGCGTATGTCCGTGCGCATGCATGTGCATGCAGACTTGAATAACATTGTTTTCTTGAACATGTTGATGAGAAAAAAATTTACATCCAGGGTCACTGTCTATGTAGAGTTTGCATATTCTTTTTATGTTTGCGTGGGTTTTCTCCAGATACACTGGTCTCCTTCCAACTTCCAAAACTGTACATATTAGGTGAATTGGCATGTCTATGTGGTCCCAGTTTGAGTGAGTTTGTGTTTGCTGGGGTGAAGGGATGGTGTCTGTCTAGGACTAGTTTCTGCCTTGTGTCCTGAGCTTCTGGGATAGGCTTTGGCCTCCCACGTCCCTGAGAATAAGTGGATTAGAAAAATGAATGCATTAATGAATACAAATACTGCTATTGTAAAATAAAAATTCGTAAGTATTTGATGATCATAAAATTCATGACAATAAGCAATGCAGTACATAAGTGCTTAAGAGCCTGCCATGTTTGGCATTGTTTGTTTTTGAACTGCTAGTGGTTTCTACTTTGCAAACATTTATTCCTTAATTCAATTCACCACCACTACAACTACTGTCACTCACTGATTCACCAAAAATTGGGTAAATATCTCGTTTGTTTTTATTAATATTTCTTAAATACGGGTATAGCTCACATTTATTTTGATGTTTGATATTAGAAATATTTTGAATCTTTATTTAGAAGTTGGTGATGTGTTTGTAACCAGAAATATGCCTTAGAAACTTAAATCCTGTTTCTATCAATTAGCCTGTGGTAAAGTTGGGTTCTTTATACATTCTTTCACTTAAAGTCACAGTTTCCTGGAAGCTATGAAGTTAAAGTAATGACTTTATATATATAGTCATGTGCTGCATAATGATGTTTCAGCCAACAAATTAACCACATGTATGATAGTGATTCCATAAGATTATAATACCATATTTTTACTGTTGCTTTTCCATGTTTAGATATATTTATATTCACAGATACCCACCATTGTGTTACACTTATCTACTGAGTTCAGTACAGAAACATTCTGTTTGTAGTCTAGGAGGAATAACCTGGGTGTGTAGCAGGCTATACCATCTAAGTACACTCTATGATGTTTGCTCAACAATGCGATTGTCTAACAGTATATCCCTCAGACCATATCTACAATGTTAAGTGATGTATCATTTCATATATATGGTCATATATGTATGATCTCATATACATATAAATGGGTGAAGTTTTGCACAAGATCTTGAGATGAGAAGGAATTTTCCAAAGTAATAATGAAATTAAATTGCTTTTTCTGAAACAACTTATACGATAGTTGTAAGGCATTTTGACGGTTAGTAACTAGTCAGCGATGTACTATTTAATTTCTATTTTCATTTATTTGCATTTTTAGACAAAGCATTTTCTGTTTAAATCAGATAAGCATTGTCTAATGTACCAGGACTTTACTTAATTGACTGGGCATATAGTGGCTTAATTCACCTATTCATCTCCCGCCCCATTTTTAGTTGTGTTCTATTAGCAAGAATTGTTTTCCCCATCTTGTAAACTGAGCATCCTGAATCTATATCTCTGCTTTTTTTTAAAAAAATATAATATCTAAGCCTGCTACTAGAAAGGATTAAAATATTCAAAACAGAACAAGGACACATCTTTTTGTATGATCTTTGCAATTTAAACAGCTATTGCTAGTGAGAAGAATAACCTCCATCTGCTTGCCGGCAAAGATTAGTCCTGTATTTCAAAAGTAAGAGAAAGACTCTTACCTTGATACTTTTTATTAGGAAAAGCAATCAGGGGAAGATGAAAAATCAGAAAAATTTCTACAAATATTCTTTCTTCAAAGCTAATGGAACTTTGAACCTTTGAGCAAATTAAAGATGCATTTTACCATAAGTCACTGTGTCTTGGGTGCTGAATATCAATTCAAACCTGAATTGAAAGTCAGATACGTGCAGAAATCTCATATTGGCTCAAGGAGGCCTCAAATATTTCAGAAACTCATTTAAGCATTGAGAGCCATGTTTTCATCTAAGTCTGAGATTTTTAAGCTGCCAAGAAACTAGAGAGGGGATTTTATGTGGAGATGTCATTCATAACACAGATGCCAGAGTCAGCTATTGACATCCCTGGCTAGTTCTGTGGAGCTCCAGTCAACAGCTGGTTGCTTGGGCTGCCAAAACAATTCACAATATTTTGAATTTTTGCCTTATTTCTCTCTTCCAGGATTTGCATTGAGATGGGAAACAAGCAGCCATCCCATTTCCACTGTTGTATAAAACCAGAAGTTAAAGATGTTTTGGTGCCTGGAGGGAGGAAAATAAATGGCCAGTAATCAAATTAAGGACACCATCAACCTGAATTCAGGTCGCTTTTCAGCAAATAAGCAAAAGAAGTCTTCCTTTTGTAAGATGTAGGATCTTAGGAGGAAGGCGGGACCATCAGATATCATTTGTGTGTGAAAGAAGATGCACTTCATCCTGCAAGTAGAGAGACAGCCCTGCACACCTGCTCACCTTAAACCATTTGATGTGGTAAACCTGAATCCCAGAGGCCTTGAGGGTACAGTTGAATTTCTTTTATAGGAACAATAGAGTGTATAGAGAATATTTGTAGTACCTTTGGGTCTTCTTAGCTTATTCACTCATATCTATTCTTATGATATAAACTAGACGTTCTTCTTTAGTAGAAAATGTACTTCAGTGTAAGTCACTTCCCCCCATAAAAATATAGACTTGAAATATCAGGTCTATACAGGAAGTAGGATTCCAACATGATCTGATCTGAATTTTATTCTATTATCATATACATTTAACTTTAGTTTTAAAATGTAATGGATTATAAGAAGTAATAAAAAAGCATTCCTAAATTAGATTCCAACACTTAAAAATAAGTCAACACAATACAATAGTTTATGAGGCTAGTGAGGGCAATTATACAGTGAAGGTATCTTATTTCCTGTGGTATCATCAGCATCTGCTGTGTTACTGGTACAACATAAGCGTTCAATAAATATTTATTGGCAGAAGGAAGGAAAGAAAAGGGAGGATAAAACACTTTAAAGGCTTTTAAAGGTGTGGCAATATTTAAAAATCAAAACCACCAGAGTTTTAAAATGTATAAGATAACTTTAAATTGCAGGAGAGATTTAAACACAATTTTAATACAAAAGTAAAGATCATGATTTTTGACCAACCTATTTCTGTTAATTTTTTTTTCTGAGAAAAGCAAACACACTAAAAACAAAATAAAATGTCATCTGGGCATATTGAGTGAGACTCATATTATGGGAGGATAACTAATAATTCAAAGGCCAGATGGTTTATAACAGGAAAGATAAAACAGTTATTATGGGGGATTAGATGAAAATCATCACAACATTATAGCTACAATCTACAGAACTGATAGCAGCAATACACATTCAGAGGGAATAAAATATTTTTAAAAATATTGTTAAGTGTAAAATTTGAAAATAGTCTGTAATTTAGTTTCCAAATAATCTATCTCATTCACATTTTTACCTTAAGTACATTATCTTGATTACCTGTTAACATGTCAAGAATCTTCTTTCAAAAATGTGATCGCAGCTGTGAATATACTAGAAGAATCGAATGAAACTCAGAAGTATTAGAGTGAGAATATAAATTGGTCACTTTGACACAGTGGAAACAAGAATCCAAGCTGCAGCTAATGTTGTGGGATGTCCTGGGATATGATTTAATGCATGAAGAAAATGTACTTTGGAGAGACAAAGAAAAGCTTGTCTCAAGAGGGATTTTATCTATAATTGCATTTTATGTGCTAGAATTACAAGACAAAGGCAAGGGCATTGATGAAGTGTTGTGAGCTGAGGTAGAAATATGTTGATGACCAGAGAAATCTGGCTATGACCAGTGCAATACTCCAAATTTAACAATGCTTATTCATGATGTTGTTGTGAGTGTTTAACACATTGTCAATCAGATAATTAAACTGGAACCATGTGAGGTGCCATGAAAAAATAATAATTATGATAGGGATTACTATTGTTATATTTAAATTAGGAAATTTTGTTATATTGGTAATCTGTACACTTAAAGAGAGGGATAATAGAGGGGGGAAGTATGCGCATGTGGGAAATTATTTTGTCATAAGACTAGCTGGTGACAAATTTCAACTGAGATATTTAAACACAGTAAAAAATTGTTCTCCACAGAGAGAAAAGTCTCTCAGATCCTAGACAAAATTCTTGACTGTCAAGATATTCGGACCCAAATTTTTCCATGTAATACGAGTATTATGTTAGTTATCTTCCTTTGAGACTGAGATTCTAATGCATTAGTGTACTGATTAGTCATTCTACAACATTATACAAATAAAATTCAACACAGAGTTCTTATAGAAAATATGGACTTTTGATTTCTGTTTCTCAATGCTGTGACACAAATTCTTAATGCGTTTTTTCCCTACAGATTTTATTGACTACCTTTAAACCACTGATTTGAGAATTCATGGACATCTCTTTTCATTCTTTTAAAATATTTTTTCAAATTTTCTAAGGCAGAGGGAGAGGTTGAGACAGAGGGTTGACATTCCCTTTATCCCCTGAGAGCGAAGTTAAATGGAGATTGCTAGAGTAGCCAATGACACATGTCAAGATAAGAATTCAGCATTTTCTATAACGGGACAGAACAGATACGGTACCTGCATATCAGCACAGAATGAACTATAAAATCCATTCCAAAACAGAAAGTTTACAAGAATACCATGTGAGCATGCATATTAACAAGACATTATGAATACATTTAAACTCTAGAATGGTTTAAAACGAAGGCATATAATTGGCATTTATTCCCTAAACAACCTCAATGCTCAACAAGGAGACTAAAGGAGTATGGAAGGAAGGATGGACAAAATAGAGGGAATTTACAAGATTTTAGTAAAATTATTACTAATATTTCTAGAAAGGGGGTAGGAACAGAATGAAAGTTAGTAATCAGGTAGGTATTGATTTTTTAGGGAGGAAATTTTGTGGTCTGTATAAGAGTGTGTAAACACAGTATAGATATGGAG
This sequence comes from Carlito syrichta, assembly GCF_000164805.1. Lineage (NCBI taxonomy): Eukaryota > Metazoa > Chordata > Mammalia > Primates > Tarsiidae > Carlito > Carlito syrichta. The sequence goes on from NW_007065244.1 coordinate 330,911, forward strand.
TATGTATACTTATGGTATTCCCTGATTTTCAAAATTCAGCTATGGCATCTGAAAATGACCTGGAATTTTATTTCTTCTATCACTTATACTTTGAATTTTAAAAACTGTAGTAGTTGAAGCACAACCTGATAGAACATTATTTTCAAGGCTGCACGCCAGAAGTTAAAGCCACAGGCTTTTGCATTTTCAGTAATTTTGCTCTATGTACTTGGGAACATGTGGGAACATGAGCTCTTCATTTACATTATGGACGGAGACGTGTCTAGGAATAGAGGGCCGTCTGTCATGGATCTCCCCCTGACCAAAGTCAAACCAAGTGGACTGTGAAATGACTGTGTTCATTAAAAAAGCATATAAAGTGGCCAATGTGAGTATAATAGGAAATTTTCAGTCTAAACTCTGAAATTAGATTTTGTTATGTCCATGGATCTGGTACACTGGATTGTTTTTTTATTCAGTGTGTACCTCCAATGACCATGCTATTGAAGCTTTAGACTTGGAGTTATAGATAAGCTCTGAAATAATGTTTTATACCTGAAAATAAAATGTGGTCCCTGCCTTATTTGTTACAGAAATGCTTTTAGCAAATATGTATTAATCTGATTTTGTAATATTTTATTTTTTCCTACCCAGAGTTTTGATTCAAGAGAATGTAATATTGTAAGCTTAAGATGATCATTTATTGGGTGATTTTGTTGAGAGTATTTTACAATTAGAGTATTTAAAATAGAAAATGATTCCCAGCATACTTGTTCCCTTAATTAGACTGGAGAAAAAGAGAACTGTACATTATCCAGGTTTCACAGACACATATTAAACAACTTCATAGTACAGATTCCATGTGACATTAAAAAATACGTTCCAAATAGGAAAAACTATTAGAATGGATTTTTAAGGCCTAGAACACACACTTAATACTGTAACAATTTATAGTGGAAGAAACTAATAAATGCCTTGTAGGTCACGAGTACACATAATAGGAATTGTTACCTCTCCCCAGTGTTAGAGTGCAAGGGGATATAAGAACCTGCTGGTAGGTTAACTCTAAACAAATGACTAGATCTGAATCCTTGCTAACTTTTTGATTATTGGAATTATCAGACTGGACTTAATCTCTATTGGTTGCATTTCTTCTCATCAATAACACCCCTTCAACTGATCTACTTTCAACCCATCCAATGGCTTTACACAAATTCTCATTTGAGTTTCACACTGAAGTCTTTCATCATATAAGTTTCCATTATCTTTTGGAGAACTTTCATGAGCATAAGCTCAATAAATAAATTTATAAGTTTTGATTTCTGTTTCTAAAACTATACATTCTAATCACAGATGGATTTACTATGAAGTTAATAAAGCATAAGCTTCAGATTTTTTGCTTTCTCTGGGAGAGGCCCTAGCAATATATTCATATGATTGAATGTCTTTTTAATACTTGTTTGAAAAATAAATGATTTTAATTGTGATAAGTTAAGACTCACTTTTATCACATTGACTTTTCCTTCATTATACTCCTTTCTCTCAGATGATGTTAGAATTGCATTTTTGAGTTGCCTTTAAGGGAAAGATGGGTGTAGCGAGATATATTTATATTTTATAATCATTTTTGTTTACAGTTAAATTATTGCTTGCTGTCCTGATATAGGAATGTGATCCATAATTATTCCACACTTACAGTGCTGGCTCATCTGACTGTAACCTAAGGTGCAAGGGCAGAGCTTTCACTGTAATATGGACATGTCCTATGGCCTGGGCAATGAAAGTGTATGGGATGTGGAAGAAAACTCATGTTTGAGCTGTATTGAAGCAGAACCTATTTGTGAACTTATTGGTATTCTTCTTAAGAGTGGTTATCAATTTAGAGTATTTAAGATTAACTACTGCATAAAGGAAAACTTGAAATATTACAGCTTTGAGAAAGTATTTACCAAATTTGATAACAATTATATAAACTTAAATTAATAGCTGAAATGTTTCTAAGTACTAATATTTAAAATCAAATCAAAATCTTAATATTACAAAAATGAATTTGAATCCCAACTGTGCTGGAGTAAAGAGTTTCAGAACTCAAAGGCTAAACCTGCCTTTAGTTCCATTTTATATAGAAAAATAAGAGATGATGGTGATAATTACAATAAAGACCAGTAAGGGTAGAAAGAAAAATTGATTGAAATTTGGTAGTAAATGATTTCCAGTAGGAAATTTTAGGCTGATTGGATTGTCATAACACAATATCACAAACTGTGTGGCTTAAACAACAAAGATTTATTTCTCATAGCTCTTGGTTTGGGAAGTCCAAAATTAAGGTGCTAGCAGATTAGATTCCTGGTAAGGGGTTTCATCTTGGCTTTCAGACAACTGCCATCTTGCTGTGTCCTTATGTGTCCTTTCCTTAGTGTATGCTACAAGAGAAATTGTCTTCTTTTGCATTCCTTGTAAGGCCACTAATCCCATCACATGAGCCACACCCTGTGACCTAATCTAACTCTGATAATGTCCAAAGGCTTCATCTCCAAATACCATCACACTGGGGGTTAGGGCTTCAATATAGGAATTTTCTGGGAAAGACATTTGGTTCATAACATTTGGTTCATAACAGAAAGTGTCATGTGTGTTGTCAGAGGAAAAAAAAAAAACTCTTCATTTTTACATGTGATTTAGAAATGATTATCTTCCACAAAACATTAGGTTAAAAAGGTCAATTTACCGATTTCCATTTCTAAAAGAGACAATCACTGATTATAGTAGAATGATGAAAGAACACTTAAAATGAAAATGAGAATAAAAGAAAGACAAATGATGCAGTCAAAACAAACAGTAGAAGCATTTTAGTGGAGCATAAGAAAGATTAAAGAATAAATAAAGATTCAGGGAAATAATTGAAAGTGCACATATTACTCTACAAACAAGCTGATTTGAAATGAGGCAGACAGCAGGGTAGACAAAGAGATGGAAGAAAATACATAGTAGCATTTTGAGCAACTTTGTTGATTAATGCAGACATTGGAAAAAAATCAGTAAGTTTATACTTTAAGCTACAAGATCTCTAAATACTGAGATTTCTTAGTCACTGTGAGATATGTCATAAACAACATATTAATCATATTAAAGAGTATGTCTTTTTTTCATTTTATATCGTCTTATTTAAAGAAGATCTTAGGAATGCAAATGTTGGAAAAGGATCAAGCATATGTAAATCTATACACTGATAAATTGATCTTCATAAAGATTGCATGTTTTTTTGTTTTTTTTTTGAGTTGGAGTCTCACTCTGTCGCCCAGACTGGAGTGCAGTGGCCACTCCCGGCCACCGCAGCCTCGACCTGCTGAGCTCCGGCGATCCTTCCGCCTCAGCCTTCCGAGTAACCGGACTTACAGGCATGCGCACCACGCCCAGCTGATTTTTTGATTTATTATAGAGATGAGGTCTCGCTGCCCAGGCAAGTCTCGAACCCGTGGGCTCAGGCAATCCACTCACCTCAGCCTCCCAAAGGCGCGGGATTACAGGCTGAGCCACTGAGCCCGGCTAGGATTTCCTTGATTTAAACTCTTACCAGGAGTCTTTGAGTACCTATTTTATACCTCCTTTAACTCTGTCATAGCAATAAATTGAAGCAATAGGACATTATAACTTTAAATACTACACTTTCATTTTACTACAAATATTTGAAATATCAAGCAAATTGCAAGTTACAAAATTGACATACAAGACTAAAACTTTTTTCTTTCCCTTTCCAATTGTGATGTATCTCATCTTTTCTTTCTTATATTTTCTTTTGTCTAATTGCTCTCTTGGCATTATTTTCAATGCAATATTTATTATACATATTTTTGCTGTTGTTGTCATGAAAATATCCATTATTATATTGAGAGTTTTAAACAAAAATGCATATTGAATCTTGTTAATATCTTTTATACGTTTGTAGAGGGGATCCTGTGATTTTTATTTCTAATCCTATTAATATGACAGATTTTATCAAAACATTTTCTAAAATTGAGCCACCTTTGGATTTCTACAATAAACTCCATCTTTACTTATATTTTGAAAATATTTTTGTCTTGATAGTCATAAATAAACATTTTTTTAGTTTTCTTTTCAAGTATAGTCTTTGTCAGATTGTGAAAATAATGTTATGTTCATTTCCTAGAAGGAAATTTGGATATATTCCCTTTCCTATAATCCAGAATAATTTATGTAGCATGTGATATGTACAGATTTTTTTTCAGATTGGGAAATACAGTTTATTTAGAAAATAAATGAGAGAGAGAGAGAGAGAGAGAGAGAGAGAGAGAGAGAGAGAGAGAGAGAGAGAGTCACCTCCCCAAGGTAGGGAAGGGGCCAGAGCTTGGAAACATGGCCTGGCCATAGTTCAATGAGAACATGGCCCGGCCAGTGCTTAACAAAGCAATGATGAATCTGTACAGATTTCTTAACAATAAATTAGCTTTAAACCATACAGTACCATTGTTTTTATCTGTGAGAGATTTTTATCTACTTTCTACTTTTTTCCATTGGCAAAAAGTTTTAGTTAAATTTTTTGATTTTGTTAGAGTCAGTTTTGGTAGGTAATTTTTTTTCCTATTTTTTTATAATTTTAAATTTTAAATATGTGGTGTACAATTCAGGGTTAGGTATACAGATGTTCATTATGCAGGTACCCTTGTTGATGAGGTGTGACCCGCCCTGGCAGTTTCCTACTACTGTCAATCTCTCCCCTGCTATCCACTGGCAGTTTCTCACTATTGCCAATCCCTTTCTTATAGTATTATGATAATTGTTCAAGGTCCACTTTTGAATGAGAACATGTGGTACTCAGTTCTTTGTTTCTGTAATAGATCACTCAGTAGTATAGCCTCTAAGTCCATCCAAGTTGCTGCAAAGTTCATAATTTTGTCCTTTATGGCTGTGTAATATTCCATCATGTCTATGTACCACATATTTTTATCTAGTCCTCTTTCGATGAGTAGCACAGTTGGTTCCATATTTTTGCTATTGTAAATAATGCTGCAATAAACATGTGTGTGCAGGTATCTTTTTCATAGAGTGATTTGAGTTTGCTTGGTTAAATTTCCGGTAAAGGGATTGCAGGTTCAAATGGGAGGTTGATTTTTAGATTTTTTAGGAATCACTACACTATTTTCCACAGAAGTTGTAATAGTTTGCACTTCCACCAACAGTGTAGAAGTGTTCCCTTTTCTCCACATCCTTTCCAGAATCTGTTGTTTTCTGAGTTATTGATAATGGCCATCCTGATTGGAGTTAGGTGGTATCTCAGTGTAGTTTTACTTTGCATTTCTTTGATGACTAGTGAGTCTGAGCATTTTTTTTTTTTTGAGTTGGAGCGTCACTCTGTTGCCCAGGATAGAGTGCAGTGGCATGCTCCGGCCACTGTAGCCTTGACCAGCTGGGCTCCGGCGATCCTTCCGCCCCAGCCTTCCAAGTAACTGGAACTACAAGTGTCCGCTATCATGCCCTGCTAATTTTTGATTATTGTAGAGACAAGGTCTCTCCAAGTTGCTCGGGTGGGTCTTGAACCCCGGGGCTCAGGCAATCCACTCGCCTCGGCCTCCCAAAGCACTGAGATTACAGGCTGAGCCACCGAGCCCAGCCAAAGCTGAGCATTTTTTCAAGTATCTGTTGGCTGTTCCTACGTCTTCTTTTGAGAAGTGTCTATTCACACCTTTTGCCTGCTTTGTAATGGGGCTGTTTGCTTTTTTCTTTTCAGCATGTTTGAGTTCCTCGTAAATTCTAGATGTTAGGCCTCTGTCAGACATACAGTTGGCAAATATTTTTTCCCAGTCTGTGGGCTGTCTCCCTCTCTCTCGATAGTTTCTTTGCTTTGCAGAAATTTGTCAGTTTGCTGGGATCCCACTTGTCTATCTTATCTCTTATGGCATGGGCATGGGCACTTGGGGTTTGATCAGGAATTGGTTTTGATCAGGAATATGGAATTTCCATAAAGGTGTCCCTTGCATTTTCTAAGGTTCTTATAGTTTGAGGTTTTATGTTTATGTCTTTGATCCACTTTGATCCACTTGATTTTTAAAAATTATTGTAAAGATATGGAGTACAATTCAGGGTTAGGTATAAAAACATTGATTATGCAGGTATCCTTACTGATGAGGTATGCTCCTCCCTCCCCTAGCAGTTTCCCACTACTACCAATCCCTTTCTTATAGTATTATAATTGTTCAAGGTCTGTTTATGAGTGAGAACATATGGTACTCTGTTCTTTGTTTCTGTGATAGATCAGAGTATGAGCGACTCTAAATTCATCCAAGCTGCTGGGAAGTCCATAGGTTTGTCCTTCTTTATGACTGTGTAATATTCTGTTGTGTATATGTACCACATTTTTTAAATTCGGTCCAGCTTTGATGGGCAGCATGGTTGGTTCCTTGTTTTTACTATTGTGAATAGAGTTGTAACAAACATATAGGTGCAGGCGTTATTTTTGTAGAACGATTTGAGTTCCTCCGGGTGTATACCTAATAGGGGAATTGCTGGGTCACATGGAAGGGCAATTTCTAGTCCTTTTAGAAATTGCCGCACTGCAGAAGTTGAACCAGTATGCATTACCAACAGCAGTATAGAAGTGTTCCTTTTTCTCCACATCCTTGGCAGCATCTGTTGTTGTTTGTTTTATTAATGATGGCCATTCTTCCCGGGGTTAGGTGCTAACTCAAGGTATCTCAGGTTTTGATTTTCATTTCTCTGATGATGGGAGAGGCTGTGCACTTTTTCATGTGTCTGTTGGCTGCCCATATATCTTCTTTTGAGAAGTGTCTATTCATTTCTTTGGCCACTTTTTAATGGGACTGTTTGTTTTTTTCTTTCAGCATGTTTGAGTTCCTTGTATATCCTAGATGTTAGACCTTTGCCAGATATTCAGTGGCAAATATTCTTTCCCATTCTGTTGGCTGTCTCCCTACTCTTGATTGCTTATTTTGCTTTGCAGAAGCTCGTTAGTTTGATGAGGTCTCACTTGTCTATCTTATTTCTTAAGGTATGGCAATTAGGGTTTTGATCAGTAATTGGTTGCCAGTTCCAATTTTCATAAGGGTGTCTCCTGCATTTTCTAAGATTCTTATAGTTTGAGGTTTTATGTTTAGGTCTTCGTTCCATATAGAGTTAATTTCTGTGTATGGTGATAGGTAGAGGTCCTGTTTCAGTCTTCTGCATGTAATCAGCCAGTTTTCTCAGCAGCATTTACTGAACAGGTTCTCCTCTCCCCAGTGGTTATTGTTGGAGGCTTTGTCAAAGATGAGTTGATTGAGAAATTGAGACTGCCTCCGGAATCTCTATCCTGTTCCATTGGTTTATAGGCTTGTGTTTATACCAATACCAGGCTGTTTTGATTATTGTAGTCTTATAGTAAAGTTTGAAGTCTGGAAGTGTGATACCTCCTGCTTTATTTCTTTTGCTAAGGATTGTTTTGGCTATTCGTGGTTGTTTATGTTTCCATATGAGTTT
>NW_007065245.1:0-2537 GCF_000164805.1 Carlito syrichta
CTGAATATCCAGCTGATTTAACTAGGTGGCTTAACTAGCTAGCCAGCAGGCTACACAGCTGACTTTATCTAGCTACCTAGCTAGCCAGCTGTCTAGCCAGCTGACTTAACTAGGTGACTTATGTAGTTAGCCAGCTGTCTAGCAGGCTGACTTAACTGTCTAGCTACATAGCTAGACAGATGAATAGCCAGCTGACTTAACTACCTAGCTACCTACTTAACCAGCTGGCTAGTGAGCTGCATAAATAGGTTACTTAACTAGCTAGCTAACTGGCCTACCCAGCTGACTTAAATAACAACCTACCAAGCTAGGCAACTGGCTAGCCTGCTGACTAAGCTTGTTGACTTAACTAGCTAGAAATCTGACCTAACTGGCTGATTTAACCAGATAGCTACCTAGCTAGCCAGATGTCTTAACTAACTGGCTTAACTAGTTAGCTATCTAGCTAGTCAGCTGACTTAACTAGCTGACTTAACTAGCTGGCTAGCTGACATAAGTAGCTGACTTATATTGCTAGCTTCCTAACTAGCCAGCTGACTTAACTAGCTGAAATAACTAGCTAGCCTGATGGATAGCCATCTGTCTTGACTAGCTTTTTATTTTATTTTATTTTTTGAGTTGGAATCTCACTCTGTGACCCAGACTGGAGTGCAGTGACCGCTTCTGGCCACTGCAGCCTTGACCTGCTGGGCTCCGGTGTTCCTTCCACCTCAGCCTTCCAAGTAGCTGGAATTACAGGCTTGTGCTACCATGCCCAGCTGATTTTTTCATTTATTGTAGAGATGAGGTCTCGCTGCCCAGGCGGGTCTCAAACATGCAGGCTCAGGCAATCCACTCACCTCAGCTTCCCAAGGTGCGGGATTACAGGCTGAGACACAGAGTCCAGCTATCTAGCTTTTTAACTAACTGACCAGCTGGATAGCTAACTGACTTAACCAGCTGACTTAACTAGCTAGCCAGCTGGTTTCCAGCTGACTTAACTAGCTGAATTAAACAGCTAGTCAGCTGGCTAGCCAGCTGACTTAACTAACTGGCAACCTATCTAGCAAGCTGGCTAGACAAATGACTTACCTAGATGACTTAAGTTAGCAAGCTGGCTAACCAGTTCACTTAACTAGCTAGCTACTTACCTAGCCAGCTGGCTGGACAGCTGACTAAACTAGCTGACTTAACCAGCTATCCAGTGTGCTATCCAGCTTACTTAACTCGAAGACATCACTCTCTAGAAAGTTAGCTATCTAGCTGACTTAACTAGCTAGCTACCTACCTTGCCAGTTGGCTAACCAACCCTCTTATCAAGCTGTATTAAACAGCTAGCCAGCTGGCTAGCCAACTGACTTAACTACCTCACTACCTAGCTAGCCAGTTGGTCAATTAACTAGCTAGCTACTTAGCAAGACAGCTGACATAAATAGTTCGCTAACTTGCTAGCTACCTAGCTACCAGCTGACTTAAACAGTTAACTAAACTGCTAGCTACCTGGCTAACAAGCTGACATATAGTTAGCTGCGAAGCTAGCTAGCTGGTAACCAGCTAGTTAACTGGTTAGCTTACCCATTATTGAATGTGCTAGCTAGCTGATGTAATCTTCTGACATAACTCATTAGTTAACGAGCTTCCCAGGTTGCTCAAACAGCTGACCTAACTCGTTAGTTAACTAGCTAGGTAACTGACTCATCCAGCTGACTTAACTCGTTAACTTACTAGCTAGTTAGCCAACACAACCAGCTGACTCAACCCGTTTGCTTACAAAATAGCTAGATGACTCAACCTGCTGACTTAACCAGTTAGTTAACTAGCTAACTACCTGTCTCAACCTGCTCACTTACACCATTTTCTAACTAGCTAGCTAGCTGTCTTAACCAGCCGACTTAATTAGAAAGCTGACTTAACTAACTGAATTAAGTAGGTGACTTTACTCAGCTAGCTGACTTTACTGGCTGACTTAACTAGTTTGCTAGCTTTCTTAAATACCTGAAATAAATAGTTAGCTAACTGTGTGACTAGCTGAATAAATAAGTAACTTAGCAAATTAACTAACTAGTTAGGTAGCAGATTTAAGTAGCTGATTTAAATATTTAGCTAACTATTCAGCGGACAAATTGACCGACAGGTTGGCTGATAGGTTAGCTGACTTAAGTTGTTGTCCGGATAGTCCAAAGACCAGTTAGCTGACTTAACTAGTCGGCCAGCAAGTAAGCCAACAAGTGAGCTGACTTAACTAGTTTGCTGGTGAGTGAGCCGACTGGTCAGCTTAGTTAACTAATCAGCCGGTGAGTGATCTGACTGGTCAACTGACTTAACTAGTCGGCCAACAGTGAGCTGACTGGTCAGCTGACTTTAGTCATTCCACAAGTGAGCCTACCGGCCAGAAGACTTAGCTAGTCAGCCGGTGAATGAGCTTACCAGTGAAAAGACTTAACTAGTCAGTCGGTGAGTGAGTTGACGTGTGAGTTGCTTTAACTAGTCAGCCGGTGAACGAGCTGAACAGTGAGCTGACATAACCACTTGGCTGGCGAGGCAGCCAAATTGTTAGC
>NW_007065246.1:0-338 GCF_000164805.1 Carlito syrichta
CCAGTCTGGGCGACGGAGTGAGACTCGGACTCAAAACTTTAAAAAAAAAAAGAGGGGATTTGCAAACCCAGATATCATCCATTAAATCGATCAATCAGTCGATCAATAACTTGTCTCTGTTCCCGTGGGGGTCAATCCGCCAGATTGGCCATTGGTTTCTGGGGATGTTTGGCGCTCAGGACAAGATGGCGGAAGGATGGTCGTCAAAACTCATGACAAGATGGCGGGGAGAGGGCCCTCAAAACTCAGGCCTGGACCCCCTCTTAGCTCAGAGAAGGTGGACAGGCGGTGGTCACAACTCAGGCCCGGACCGCCGCAGCCCACCCCTCTTCATTCCC
>NW_007065247.1:0-357 GCF_000164805.1 Carlito syrichta
CCAATCCCTAAGAACCTACGCTGCCACCAGACCACCTCTACAAGAAACACTTAAGAAACTACTGAACACAGAAGAAAAGGAAAAAAGAACACAATCTTTACAAGAGTACAGGCAAAAGATTAAAAACACACATGAACCAACTACAAAACCCAAAAAAAGACAACAAACAAACAGGAACAGCAACTCTGTAAGAATCTTATGACAGGGATCAACTCTTGCATTTCAATTATTACCCTAAATGTGAGTGGACTACATGCACCACTGAAAAGACATAGAATGGTAAAATGGATAAAATAGCATCAGGTAACAATCTATTGCCTTCAAGAGACTCACCTCACTAGAAAGGACACCCACAGA
>NW_007065248.1:0-503 GCF_000164805.1 Carlito syrichta
AAGTCAGCAGGCAAGCTAGGAAGCTAGCTAGTTAAGTCAGCAAGATATGTCAGCTAGCTAACTAGTTAAGTCATCTAGCTAAGTCAGCTAGCTAGTAATCTTGCTAGTTAGGTAGCTAGCTGTTTATGTCAGCTATCTAGCAAGCTGGCTAGCTAGTTGTTACCTAATTAAGTCAGCTGACTAGCCAGCTTGCTCGGTAGGCAGCTTGCTAGTTAAATCCGCTGGCTAGACAGCTGGCTAGCTAGATGAGTTACCTAATTAATTAAGCTGGAGAGCCATTTGTCTAGCTATGTAACAAGCTAGTTAATTTAACTGGCTAGAAAGCAGGCCAGCTAGTTATGACAAATAGTTAAGTCAGCTGGTTAGCAAGTAATGACCTAGTTAAGTCAGTGGCTAGCCAGCTTGTTAGCTAATTAAGTCAGTTAGTTAGGTCAGCTGGCTATCCAGGTAGCTAGAGAGGTAGAAAGCTAGTTAAGTCACTGTCTAACCAGCTGGATAACTAG
>NW_007065249.1:0-339 GCF_000164805.1 Carlito syrichta
GCAGGGGACCCTGTGCCTGGGAGCACCTACCCTGCAGTGGAGACAAATTTCATGTTAGGGTGGCAAAGGAGCTTGGGTGATAGCGAAGGCATCTCCCACCTGAGTTCTTTACCAGGGCCAAAGGTTAGGTGATGTAGAGTAGTCCTGGGGTGAGGGCATGAGGCAGGGAGCCAAAGCCAGTCCAATTCCTAGGGAGACATCACAGGAGAAGCCTGAGGTGTCCCAATGGCAACCATGTCCCAGGCTGCACACACCCTTAGCTCTGGGATCAATTTTCTGCATGAGTGTCTTTAATGTTAGAACAAGAATGCCACACAGATAACCTGTGGACTCCAGGGA
>NW_007065250.1:0-339 GCF_000164805.1 Carlito syrichta
CCAGAGCCCAGCAGGTCAAGGCTGCGGTGGCCACTGCACTCCAGCCTGGGCGACGGAGTGAGACTCCAATTTAGAAAAAAACTCTTAATACAATTTAAAGTAATAAATGTTGAAGATTCAGAAAATCGGGAGAACCTTCTGATGTACGCTTCACATGACTCCAGCCTCCATAGTAAATTATAAATTAGTTCAAATTATCCACTCTCTCCTGAAACATCCATTCTCGCCCCCTCCTGTCATCTTTCCTCACATTGATGTCTTCAGAAGGTACTTCAATAAAACATGAAATAAAGGACAAAAAAACTCCCCACTTCCTTAGTCCACACTGATACTCTCTGC
>NW_007065251.1:0-382 GCF_000164805.1 Carlito syrichta
GCAAATATTTTGGCCACAGAAACCCTATATAGATGACTTTTGTAGCCAATGTATCCCTTGCTTCTCTCCCAAATTAAATCAACAGAGGCAGTTTTGCTAATGCTGTATATATTCACACACACACACTATATAAACTTGAAGTTGTTTTTAGAATTTCCTAGAGATTTAGCTTGTAAATAGAATAGCCCCAAGTGGCCATCCCTAAGCAAATTATATAAATTCACTAAGCCTCAGATTGCTTATAATCAAAATGGGATTTATAATAGCCACCAGGTAAAACTTTGTGAGATTGTGTGACCTAGCAAGCATGAGAACACCTACCACAGTGCTCAGCACAGTAAATGTGTTAGTTTCATGAGCCTATGGTTACAGTGAGGTCACA
>NW_007065252.1:0-526 GCF_000164805.1 Carlito syrichta
GCCATCGACCCCCACCGCTCCGCAGCCTCGGACGCCAGGCCTCCGGAGTGGTCGGCAGAATGGACAGCTGGGGGGATATGCCACACTCCACAGCCGCTGCCTCCACACCCCTGCCACAGACCTTGCCCCGCAAGTCACCTCCAGGGACCTCCGTCCCGTCCCCCAGGGGCTGCCTCTCTCAGAGCGCCCCCCGACCGGAAGTGACTCCGCCCCCTTCCAGGCCCATCCGGTCCGTCCCTCGGTTTGGCGGCTGCTCCTGCTCCCTGGCCCCGCGGAGCCCCTTTCCTCCGGGAGTGGGCTGTCGGTCCACGCCGCCCGTCCCGTCGGATCTCTCCCCAGAGACGGAACCGGACGAACCCACGTGGCCGCGGGGCCTTCCACTCCCCTGTGTGTCCGGGCCCCACCCGTGGAAGTCACTGCCGCCCTGCCCCCCTCTCCATCCCGACAGCTGCCCACCCCGATCGGCCCTCTTCGGGGTCTTCCGCTCTGTTGCTCGGGCTGGTCTCGAACTCCTGGGCTCAAGCAC
>NW_007065253.1:0-338 GCF_000164805.1 Carlito syrichta
GAGTGGATGGGTGGATGTAAGGGTGGTGGGTGGGTGGATGAGTAGGTAGATGAGCAAGTGGATGGATGAATGAATGAGTGGGTGAATTGATGGGTGGGTAGATGAATGGGTCAGTGGATGGATGGATGGGTGGATGGATGAATAAATGGATGAATAAATGGACACATGGACGGACGGATGGATGGATGGATGATGGACAGACAGACATATGGATGGATGGATGGACAGACGGATGGATGGATGGATGGATGGATGGATGGACGGACGGATGGATGGACGGACGGACGGATGGATGGATGGACAGAGAGTTGGATAGATGGATGGATGGATGGATGGAC
>NW_007065254.1:0-446 GCF_000164805.1 Carlito syrichta
CTCCATTCAATTCCATTCCATTCCTTTCCAATCCGTTACTCTCAATACCATTCCATTCCATTCCATGACTCTCCTTTGCATTCCATTCCATTCCATTCCACTCCATTGCATTCCATTTCATTACTCTTCATTCCATTCCATTCCATTCCATTACTCTCCATTCCGTTACTCTCCAGTCCATTTCAATCCATTCCATTCCATTGCATTCCATTCCGTTACTTTCCATTCCATTTTGTTACACTCCATTCCTTTCCATTCCATTCCATCCCGTTACTCTCCATTGCATCCCATTCCATTCAATTTGATTACATTAAGTTACTCTCCTTTTCATTTCATTCCATTCCATTCCGTTACTCTCAATTCAATTCCATTCCATTCATTCCATTCCGATACTTTCCCTTCCCTTCCATTCCATTGCATTCCGTTACTCTCCATTCCATTCCATT
>NW_007065255.1:0-629 GCF_000164805.1 Carlito syrichta
TATGGGGGATGGAGATTGCCAGGTGACTCAGGTATGTCTCCTTGGCACTCAGGAAGGATGAGATGGGAAGATGGTTGGAGTTCAGGAGCTTGAGACCAGGGTGGATATCATAGCAAAACCCTGCCTCGACCCCAAGCAATACACAGAAAAGCTTGGGTGAGGACAGGAGACGGCGGGATGATCACCTCCAGCCCAGAGTTCAAGAACAGGCAAGAAGACCAGGATGATGCCCAAATGGAAAGCCTGTGATTGCAGCTGTTTTAGAGGCCTGAGCCAAGAGGATGGCCTGAATGATGCCCAAATGGAAAGCCTGTGATTGCAGCTGTTTTAGAGGCCTGAGCCAAGAGGATGGGCATTTTGAGAGCAGCCTGAGTAACCTAGTGAGGAAAGAAAAGACAAGATAGAAGGAAAGAAAGAAAGAAAGAAATCCATTTCCTGAAAATCTTCTGCCCTCAGTCCTTCCCCACCCATCTCTCCTGATGTGATGGTCTCCCAACTCGACATCCTCCAGTCCCAACCCCCCCCAAATGGCTGACCTGCTTTGGTGCGGGAGTTCATGAGCCTCCCTGGCTGGGTTCCTGCTGGCTCTCTTCTTCGAGGTGAGAAATGTGCCACAGGCAGGCCAACCC
>NW_007065256.1:0-337 GCF_000164805.1 Carlito syrichta
AGATGGAAAGGTGAGGAATGCGATCGATTGGAATGGAATGGTATGGAGAGGATTGGAATTTAATGCTGAGGAATTTAATGGAATGTAGTATTGTGAAATGCATCGAAATGGAGAGGAAAAGAATGGAGAGAAATGGAATAGAGTATAATTAAATGGAATAGAAGGTACAGGAATGGAAAGGAAAGGAATGGAATGAAATAGAATGAAGGCAATGGAATGCAGGAATGGGAAGGAATTTGGAGGAATGGAATAGAGCGGAATGGAATGGAATTGAAAAGATTAGAATTGAATGGAATGGAATGGAATAGAATGTGGAGGAATGGTTTGGAATGGAGTG
>NW_007065257.1:0-370 GCF_000164805.1 Carlito syrichta
GTCAGCTAGTTGAGTCAGCTGGCTAGCTGGTTAAGCTAGCCAGTTAAGTCATGTGGCTAGTCAAATGGCTAGCTAGGTAGCTGGCTAATTAAGCCAGCTAGCTAGCTGGTTGTCAGGTAGTTAAGTCAACTGGCTAACCAGACAACTAACTATATAACTAGCTAGTAAAGTCAGCCGGCTAGCCAGCTGGCAAGTTATGTCAGCTGGCTAGCCACTTGGCTAGCTTGTTAAGCCAGCTAGCTAAATCAGCTGGCTAGAAAGCGGGCTATCTAGTTAAGTCAACTAGTTTAGTCAGCTGGCTAGCTAGCTAGAAAGCTGGTTATGTCAGCAGGTTAATCAAGTGGCTATCCAACTGGTGGCTAGGTAGCTA
>NW_007065258.1:0-415 GCF_000164805.1 Carlito syrichta
CACTGACTTCCCCAGCTGACTTAACTAGCTAGACAGCTGGTTGGCCAGCTGACTAAACTAAGTGACTTCACTAGCTGGCCAGCTGGTTAGCCAGCTGACTTAATTTCCTAGGTACCTAGCTAGCCAGCAGCCCAGCCAGCTAACTTAACTAGCTGACTTAACGAAGTAGTCAGCTGGCTAGCCAGCTGATTTAACTAGCTAGGTACCCTGCTAGGTACCTGGGTAGCCATCTGACTTAACTAGTTGACTTAATCAGGTATCCAGCTGTCTAGCAGGTTGATTTAACTGCCTAGCTACCTAGCTAGTCAGCTGGATAGTCAGCTGACTTAACTACCTAATTACCTACGTAACCTGCTCTCTTGCCAACTGACATAACTTCTAGCTACCTAGCTATCGAGCTTGTTAGTGAGCTGAC
>NW_007065259.1:0-336 GCF_000164805.1 Carlito syrichta
GATCATCAAGCATCAGCGAGGACATGGAGCGCACAGAACGCTCACCCACTGCTGCTGCTTTGGGAAGGAAACCGCTTTGGAAAACAGTCTGGCAGATTCTTGAAAAGTTAAACGTGTATCTACCATGTGACAAGACCCAGCCATTCCACTCCTAGGCATGTGCTCAAGAGAAACTAAAACATGAACAAGACGCAGTGGCTCATACCTGTAATCCCAACACCTTGGGATGCAGAGCCCATGGGTTCAAGACCAGCCTGGGGAACTTGGCCAGATCTCGTCTACAAGAAATCAAAAACTGAGCCGGGCGTGGTGGTGCACACCTGTGGTTCCAGCTAC
>NW_007065260.1:0-336 GCF_000164805.1 Carlito syrichta
CTGTAGATTTTCAGGACTGAGTACTAGTATTACACAGATTCCTTATTTTTAGCAACATCCATACAGTTACCTGTATATGAGTACTCCTGTTCACACATACATGCGTCGAAAACTTGATTCTTGTTTAGATCTTAGAAAGACGCCATATATTTTTTTGGAGATTGAGAAAACATGCCAGCCCCATTCCTTATTCTTTCGTAGGAAAACTCAATGCATTTGCTTGTATATGAGGATTTCATTTCCCTAGTTTATGCTTCAAAAACCAAATTCGTGTTTAACCCTGAAGTTTTATTGGGATGGATGACACGTGTAAACCAGATTCCTTATTCTCCTTTA
>NW_007065261.1:0-336 GCF_000164805.1 Carlito syrichta
TAGTTAATTGACTGGCTAGCTGGCTACCTTCTTGACTTAACTAGCTAGCTACCTGGTTGGTTAGATGGCTAGCCAACTGGCTTAACTAGCTAGGTACCTGGCTGGCTAGTTGGCTAGGCAGTCAGCTATATAGCTAGATGGCTGGTCATCTGTTTAGTTAGTTGAATTAAATAGCCAGCCGGCTGGCTGGACACTATGATAGTCAGCTGGCTTAACTAGCCTGCCACCCTGCTGGTAGCCGGCTAGCCAGCTGGCTTAAATAGATGGCCACCTATGTGTCCAGCCTGTTAACCAGCCATCTTAACTTGCCGGTCACCTAGCTAGCCAGCTGGCGAA
>NW_007065262.1:0-524 GCF_000164805.1 Carlito syrichta
AGGGAATTTCAGGGTCTTGGCACTTGGGAAATTCTTAGGAATTTTTTTTGAGCAGTTTTAAACCGAACACCTATGCCGACTACACGAGCCAGGCCGTTGACCCCTCTCTCCTGCAGAGTCCCACATCTCTCAGGACGTTTGTGGTGGAAAGCCGACCGTCAAGCAAGGTGCAGCTGGGGAATCCCACTGGGCGCGCGCACACATGACCAAGCTGACTCATGACCACCTTTGCCTTTGCTGTGCGCTTATTACAATGTGTGTACTGTGGTTTTGCCAGATGTCCACCACTGTTCCCCCATGACCGTCCTGGGATGGCCCTATCGAGTCAAAAACTCGCCGACAGGAGGGAGGAGTCAGCCAAGCCGGCCCGAGAAGGCCCCTTCCCGAGAAACCCGCACCCCCGAACCTTCCTCTTGACGGCCTCAGAGCTAAAAAGCGAATCCAGTGACCCCGGGGCAGCAGCAGACTTGCAACCGCAGGCGCTTCCGCTCCCCGGAGAGGCGCGCCCTCGCCGTGGACGTCCC
>NW_007065263.1:0-609 GCF_000164805.1 Carlito syrichta
AAAAAAAAAAAAAAAAAAAAAAAAAAAAGAATGACTGGGTCAGTACAACCCAGATCTGTTCAGGCAGGGTTGAAAGGGCCTATTCAGTTTTGAGTAGTTAACATAGTTCCTGTGGCAAAGGATGTTAGGGAGATAGTGTATAGGAAGGTTCTAGCTTCCCCGGTTAAAAGAAAACAAGTTAAACTTATTGTAAACATAATAGTACAATAATGCATCCTGTGCATAGGAGATAAAACAGTATTAACAGAAATTTTTCACAGTATTCCCATGCTGTAGGTGCTAGAGAAAATAGTTCTATGCTAAAACCCAGTGCAAGTGGGATAACAAAAATAAGAGTTAAAGTTTGAGTACAATGCATCCAGAAAATTAGTAACAATAACCACTGGAATAGTTAGAGTTGGAGTCTCATGGTTTAGGTGTGAGTTGGTTGGCTAGCCAATGCAAAATGGCAGGTTTGGAGGGCAATTTTGAGAGGATTATTAGGATGTTTGCTACAGTTCAGATGTCTGACAAGGTTGGAGTGGCGTCATCTTCTCTGGCTTCCTTAACTCAAGAGTGATGGATCCAGATCGGTATACCACCAACTTTGAATGATGTTGTGGTGGTGAG
>NW_007065264.1:0-508 GCF_000164805.1 Carlito syrichta
CTGACGAGTCGACTGACTACTTAGATTGTTTAACATGTTGGCTGCTTACTCGGCCATCTTATTAGCTGGCTTAACAAGTTGGCCGACTAGTTGGCTGACTAGTTAGCTGGCTTAACAAGATGACTGACGAGTTGGCCAACTAGTTAGCCATGTTAACTAGTTGCCTGCTCATTTGCACAACTAACTATTTGGCCGAGAAGTTAGCCAACCTAATTGGTCAGTCGATTAGTTAGCTGTGCTAACTTATCTGCTGATAAGTTTGTCAACTAGCCAGACGATTGTTTAGCTCACTTTACTATTTGGATGGCTAGTTGGTGGCAGGTTACCTGACTTACTCAGTGCGTGAGCCAACAGTTGAGTGGACTTGCTTAGTCAGTGCGTGAGAGTCGACTTGTAAGCTGACTTCAGTAGTCAGCCAGCGAGTGAGCCGACTGGTCAGCTATCTTAAATAACCTGCCAGTGTGTGAGCTGAATGGTCAGCTGACTTTAGTTGTCTGTCGAGTGAGCC
>NW_007065265.1:0-868 GCF_000164805.1 Carlito syrichta
GGTGGCTGTGAACATGCCCCTGCCCTCCAACCTGGGCAACAAAGTGAGACCCCAACTCAAAAAAAAAAAAAAGATTAATGTATATAATATGCTCTGGACAAGCAGGGCCATCTTAATAGTTATGTACTTCTCATGGATGCTAACCTGCTGTCCAACCGCATCACATGGTTTTCTTAGGACTCAGGTTTGTGGAAAGCAATTTGAATTTTTTCCATCATTGGAAAGTTCAGTCATTTTCCTGATTGATACTCATTCTACTTCATAAACATAAAACATGAAGATGGCGACGGCATAGGTGAACTGGTGAGATTCTCTGAATGGACCAAGACTGCAAACTGCTGAATAGACAGACTGTAAAGCAGAGGGAAAAGTGAACAAAACCAGAAGACCCTCATAAGGAAGAACAGGTCATTGCAGAAGAGAAATAAAAGCAACCCCACCTTCCCTCAAAAACAGAATTGAAGAGGGGGAGGGAAAGGGGTAAAGGGAGAAAAATCTACAGAAATGAAGAAAAACCAAAAGAAGAGTATGGGTCTCTCCCAGACGCCTGGGAGAGCAGACACTGAGAAAACTGACTTTGGAATACAAACAATGAAAAGTCCCCAGAATGAAGGGTCTCAAAATGCAAATGTAGATATCAAAACAATAATGGAGAGATTAAAAAGAATTGAGGAGACACAAGAAGAAACTAGGAAGGAGCTGATATCTGAGATAACAGCAATAAAGAATACTGTGAATGAAATAAATAACAAATTGATAAGTATGGAAAGCAGAATTACCCAAGCAGAAGAAGAATCTCAGAGTCCTGAGGACCAAAATATAGAAATGACCCAAACTCTTAAAAACACAGAAAATAAGCTCAAAAAGA
>NW_007065266.1:0-335 GCF_000164805.1 Carlito syrichta
CTCAGCCTTCCAGGTAGCTTGAGAACATTTTCTTCAGCAATTAAGGTTGCACAACAATCATTGTCCTGTCTTATGATAATAGCACTTTGACTTGGAAGGAACCTTCCTTCCATCACCTCAGTCAGTCCATGTGGATTGAGTGGGCTGATGCTATCTTGGGATATGGGGGTGTGTTTTGACTGAATTCTAGCTAATCAGCACATTCTATTCCCATGGCTAAGTGATTGTTTCAGAAATGTGCATAGGAACCAAGCCAGGCTAATGAGACCAATTTCCAAACATTCTCTAGAACCGTTAGAAAAGAGAATCTCTTTTTGCTGAGGTTGCTAAACTGC
>NW_007065267.1:0-477 GCF_000164805.1 Carlito syrichta
AAAATCACTTAATCAGCATTACTCAGATATTTGTTAGGATACATCTTATTTCTCATTATTATGCCAGAGATTTAATAAACTCAATCTGGAAACTCATGAAGTTCAGGTCTCACATATTTTCTTGAATTATTTCTTTTACAATTTCTTTTTCTCTATTTTCAATATTCTCTCTTATAATCATCCATTTGTTAAATATTAAACATTCAATATGAATTCTCTAATTTTATTAGCTTTTCTTTATTTTAAACCCATTTGTCTTTTTTCTACTTTTTAAAATAATTTCTTTATTCTACCTCTCAACGTTTCTATTTTTTGTTTTATAAATTTTCATGTTTTTAATTTCTGAGATTCTCTTCTTATTCTTAGAAGTTCTTAACTTAGAGTATCCTGTTCTTGTTTTATGAAGGCACTATCTTCTCTTAGTTCTACTAGGATACTAATACACACACACACACACATGCATATACACATATTTTT
>NW_007065268.1:0-442 GCF_000164805.1 Carlito syrichta
CTAGCCAGCTGACTTAACTAGCTGACTTAACGAAGTAGCCAGCTGGCTAGCCAGCAGACTTAACTAGCTACCTAGCTATACAGGTGAATAGCCAGCTGACTTATCTAGCAGACATAACTAGACACTGTGGCTAGCCAGCTGACTTAACTAGCTACCTACCTACAAGACCGCTGACTTGCCAGTAGAATTAACTACCTAACTACCTAGCTAACCTGCTGTCCAGCGTGCTGACTTAACTAAGTGACTTAAGTAGCTAGCTAGCTGGCTAGCCAGCTGAATTAGCTAGCCGGCTATCCTACTAGGCAGCTGGCTAGCCAGCAGACTTAACTCGAAGACTTAACTAGCTAGCAAGTTGACTTAACTAACTGACTTAACTAGCTGGCTACTTAGCTAGCCAGCTTACTTAACTAGCTGTTTTAACTAGCTAGAAACTAGCGAGCTA
>NW_007065269.1:0-334 GCF_000164805.1 Carlito syrichta
AGAGAGAGAGAGAGAGAGAGAGAGAGAGAGAGAGAGAGAAAGAGAGAGAGAGAGAGAGTGAGAGAGAGAATAAGAGAAAGAGAATGAGAGAGAGTGAGAAAGAGAGGGAGAATCAGAAAGAGTGAGTGAAATAGACTGAGACAGAGAGAGACAGAGATTGAGAGAGAGAATGTATGTGTGAGAGAGACAGAGATTGAGACAGAGAGACAGGGAGAGAGATTGAGTGAGAGAGATTGAGACAGAGAGAGTGAGAGATTGAGACAGTGAGAGACACACAGAGAGAGACTAAGAGAGGGGTGGGAGGGGAGAGAGAGAGAACGAGAGACTGAGACTG
>NW_007065270.1:0-334 GCF_000164805.1 Carlito syrichta
CTGGTGGGCAGGTGCTGGGCTAGGGGCGGGGCTCTGGCATCAGGAGGGGCTCCCCAGGGACATTCCACACACACTCCATGCGCCGCCAATGAGTCGGGGTTCAATGCTCAGCCTGGGACACCCTGTCTGAGAGACGAGAGTGGAGAATGGGGCTCCCCAGGTGGGGCATGAGGCAGCGGGTTGAATGGATCAGGGCCCCTCTGGTGGGAGCAGAGCAGACAAGAAGGGGTCAGTCACTCCCAGTGACACATTTTGCCTGCATGCGCATGCAGTGGTAATCACACACACACACACACACACACACACACACACACACACACACATACACACACAC
>NW_007065271.1:0-356 GCF_000164805.1 Carlito syrichta
ATTTTATGTAATTCCTCTCTATTCCATTCCTCTCCAATCCTTTCCATTCCACTCCATTGAAATGCATTCCTCTCCATTCCATTTCTTTCCATTCCTCTCCATTCTGTTTCTCGGTCTTCAATTCCATTACTCTTCATTCCATTCCCTTCCTTTCCATTCCATTCCTTTTCATTCCTTTCCATTTCTCTCCCTTCCATTCCACTTCATTGCACGCAATTCCATTCCTCTCCATTCCTTTCCACTCCATTCCATTCTATACCTCTTCATTTCCCTCTATTCCATTCTTCTACATTCCATTTCACTACATTTCATTTCATTCCATTCAGTTCTATTCCATTCCATTCCCTTCCCTTTAA
>NW_007065272.1:0-333 GCF_000164805.1 Carlito syrichta
GCGAACTGATTTAACTACATAACTACCTAGCTAACATGCTGTCCAGTGAGCTGAATTAACCACGTGATTTAACAAGCTAGCCAGCTGCCTAGCCAGCTGATTTAACTAGCTAGGTACCCTGCAAGGTGGCTGGCTAGCCAGCTGACTTAACTAATTGATTTAAGTAGCTAGATACCTGTATAACCAGCTGACAACCAGCTGCTTAACTAGCTAGCTACCTAGCTAGCCAGCTGGCTGGCCAGCTGACTTAACTAGCTGACTTAACTAGCTAGTCATCTGGCTGGACTGCTGACTTATCGAGCTGACTTAACTAGCAAGCCAGCTGACTGGTGA
>NW_007065273.1:0-351 GCF_000164805.1 Carlito syrichta
TGGGCTGGCCAGCTGGCGGGCCAGCTGGCTAGCCAGCCAGCTTAATTAGGTAGCCTGCTGGCTAGACAGTCAAATAGCCAGTCGGTTTAACTAGCTAGGCAGCCTGCTGGTCTGCTGACTAGCCAGCGGGCTTAACTGGCTAGGCACATACCTATCAAGCCTGCTAACCAACCGGCTTAACTTGCTAGTCACCTAGCTAGTGAGCTGGCTAAGTAGCTGACTTAACTAGCAGACTTAACTAGATAGCCATCTGGCTAGCCAGCTGGCTTAACTAGCTAGACAACTAGCTTTCCAGTTGTCTAGCCAGCTCACTTAACTCACTGACTTAACTAGGTAGTCAGCTGGCTAGCC
>NW_007065274.1:0-358 GCF_000164805.1 Carlito syrichta
TGGAGAGAGATACGACAGATATGAGAGACAGAGATGGAGAGACACAGAGACATAGGAGAGACAGAGATGGAGAGAGACAGAGAGATAGGAGAGACAGAGATGGAGAGAGACAGAGAGATAGGAGAGACAGAGATGGAGAGACACAGAGAGATAGGAGAGACAGAGATGGAGAGACAGATTTAAGAGACAGAGTCAGAGATACAGAGACAGAGACACAGGTTGAGAGTAAGAGATCAGAGAGAGAATGACTCAGAGAGACACAGAGACAGAGACAGAGACAGAGGAGTCAGAGACAGAGGGAGACAGAGACACAGAGACAGAGAGTCAGAGACAGAGGGAGAGAGACAGAGAGACACAA
>NW_007065275.1:0-528 GCF_000164805.1 Carlito syrichta
AATCCATCAACAAGAAATATCTATCCTAAACATATATGCACCCAACATAGGTGCGCCAACTTTCATAAAGCAACTTCTAGGAAAACTAAAGAAAGATATTGACTCTAACACCATCATAACTGGGGACTTTAACACCCCACTTACAACCCTAGACAGATCATCAGAACAAAAAATCAGCAAGGAGATCCGAAACCTCAATGTGACTTTGGACCAAATGGACTTAATTGATACCTACAGAACACTTCATCCAAAGACCCCAGAATATACATTCTACTCATCAAAGCATGGACCATATTCTAAGATCGACCACGTAATTGGCCATAAATCAAACATAAGCGAATTTAAAAGGACCAAAATTCTACCATGCACCTTCCCAGACCACAGTGGAATAAAAATGAACATTGACACCAACAAAGTCCCCCCACAACCCACAAAGACATAGAAACTAAACAGCATGATGCTAAACAACTCCTGGGTCAATGATGAAATCAAAACAGAGATCAAAAGATACCTGGAAACAAATGAAAA
>NW_007065276.1:0-332 GCF_000164805.1 Carlito syrichta
TCAGAGGAAAGTGTCCCACCTGGCCCCAGCTGTTCTTTATGTCTTTGTGTCTGTGTCTTTTTTAATCTCTTGCCACTCTGTCTCGGGACCCTCAAGGCAGTCGTGCAGCTCACAGCAGGCAAACACTTTCCAGATTTCCAGAAGTTTAGAAGGAAGTTGTATTTATACATTTATTTGCTGGAGTGAGACAAGATGATGATGTTATCAGGACAATTGTGTGACATCAAAGATGAGCAGTCTTGCTTCAGTATACTCACAAAAAACTCCAGGTGTTGGAGATTTCAGAATTCTCAGAATTCCAAAAAAGGCAGAAACAATACTCAATATATGAA
>NW_007065277.1:0-331 GCF_000164805.1 Carlito syrichta
CCAAGTTGCCCAGGCGGGTTTCGAACCCGCGGGCTCAGGCAATCCACTCACCTCAGCCTCCCAAAGCTCGGGATTACAGGCTGAAACACCAAACCTGGCCGGTTAAAGCTTTATAAAACCATCCAGTCTAGCCTCTTTAATTTGTAGATGAGGAATCTGAGACCCAGAGTATGAAAGTGACAAGACCCAGGTCTCAAGATGCGCAGCCAGGAGGGAAGAATTAGAGGGAGAGGCGGGAAGACGTGAGGTTGAACTAACCTTTAAGAACAAGGAGGCTAGCTGGGCTCGGTGGCTCAGCCTGTAATCCCGCGCCTTTGGGAGGCTGAGGTGA
>NW_007065278.1:0-331 GCF_000164805.1 Carlito syrichta
AAGACATTACACGGCCCCTATCTAAAAAGAATAAGGAATCTGTGATATACTATTCCACAATCCGAAAAATTCTCTGGGCATCTTGCTGCGGTATAAACAAGTATTTAGGCTTCGAGCTCGTCTCATATATCAGAGATATTTGGCTTGTGGGTATTATAAATCAATAATTTCAGAAATCCAGCAACATTCTGTTCCTCTTCAGATTTGTATTCGGGTATCTGGTAGTTCAAATCCGTAAAGTTCCTCGGGACAATTAAGGTCAGATTCCCAGAAAAAAGTATCATATTGCCATATTTGGATGTAACATTGGTCTTAAGGTGAACTTGGATAT
>NW_007065279.1:0-331 GCF_000164805.1 Carlito syrichta
CCACTGATGAGGCCCTGGGCCTCCGGTCTCACCAAAAGGACCCAGACTTGAGGGGAGGCCCCTCCCCCCCACCTGGAGGGCTAGAGACAGCAGTCACCCCCAGCGGGGAAAGACTTCCACGCAGCCCCTCGGCGCCAGGGCTGGGAGGGCTCTGAGGGTGACACCGCTAGGCACTGAGGGTGGGGCAGGCCTGCGGTGCGCCTGTCCTGATACAGAGACCCGCTCGTGTCTGTCCATATTGCCACAGCCCCTAGAGAAGGGGTGGCCAGGCTCAAGCGCCCCTGCACATTCCTGAACGATATTCCCGAGCGCTAATAAAAGGTGCGCTTCC
>NW_007065280.1:0-394 GCF_000164805.1 Carlito syrichta
ACGTAACTAGCTGGAATAACTATTTAGACTGCTGTCTAGCCATTTCAGTTAATTAGCTTTATAACTAGCTAGCGAGAAGCTAGCCAATTGACTTATCATGGTGACTTAACTAGCTAGCCAGTTCATTAGCCAGCCAGGTGACTAAACCAGCTGACTTAACTAGTTATCCAGCTGTCTTGTCAGCTGACTTAAGTAGCTCTCTACCTCTCCAGCCACCACGATAGCCACTGACTTAACTAGCGGACTTAATTATCTAGACAACTGGCTAGCCTACTGACTTAACTAGGTCACTGCCTAGCTAGCCAGCTGGCTTCCCAGCTGATTTAACTAGCTATGTTAACTAGCTGGCCTGCTTTCTAGCCAGCTGAATTAATTAGCTTGCTACAAAGATAAC
>NW_007065281.1:0-404 GCF_000164805.1 Carlito syrichta
ATCTGTAAGACTCCTCCTCCAGTTCCTTAAAGTGGTGTTGGCTTTTTGCAGCATATTGCAGCTTTTTTTCAGATTGGATAATTTTAATGAATCTTTTCTCAATTTAAATAACTATTTCTAGTGTCCCTTTTATTGTAAATCCAGTATATTTATTTAAATATTGTATTCTTTTATTTTAACATTTCTAACTTTGTCCATTACCTTTACTAGTGCACAATGTACTCAATAGATGAGTTTTCAGCCCTCCTCCTCTTCTCACACTCCCCCTTTGGAGTCTCCAATGGCCAAGGTACAATATTTTTTTTTTCATTAATCAGTATTTTTTATTATGGTTTTGTGGGGTGCAATTAAGGGTTAGGTGTACAATGACGTTTCATTCAGGCACCCTGTAGATAAGAAGTGTT
>NW_007065282.1:0-330 GCF_000164805.1 Carlito syrichta
AGCTGGCTAGAGAGATGTCTAGCTAGGTGGCTACCTAGTTAAGCTAGCTGTCTAGCCAGAGGGCTATCTAGTAAAGTCAGCTAGTTAAGTCAGTTAGTTAGCCGGTTGGCTAGTCAGGTCGCTGGCAAGTTAAGCTGGCTTGTTAGCAGGCTTGTCAGGTAGGTGGCCAGCTAGTTAAGATGGCTGGCTAGAGGGCTGACCATCAGGGTGGCTGGCTAGTTATGTGGCTGGCTATCCAACTGTCTAGCCAGCATGTTGTGTATTTAAGCCGACTGGCTAGCCAGCTGGCCAGCCCCCTACCTGGCTTGCTGGCTTCCTAGCCAGCTAGCC
>NW_007065283.1:0-331 GCF_000164805.1 Carlito syrichta
AATAGTGAGCTAAATATTTAAGTCAACTGGCTAGCAAGCAGCTGCTAGTTAAGTCAGCTACTTAAGTAAGATGGCTAGCCAGTTGGCTAGCTAGGTATCGAGCTAGTTAAGTCAGTTGGCTAGCTACTTGGCTAGCTAGTGATGTCAGCGAGTTAAATCAGCTGATTTAGTCAGCTAGTTTAGTCAGCTGTCTAGCCAGCTGGCTAGGTAGGTATCTAGCTAGGTAAGTCAGCTTGTTAGCCAGTAGGATAGTTGTTCAAGTCAACTTGTCAAGTCATTTGGCTAGCCTGCTGGCTATGTAGTTAGCTAGCAAGTTAAGAGAGGTGGATAG
>NW_007065284.1:0-364 GCF_000164805.1 Carlito syrichta
ATTCCATTCCATTTCTTTCCATTCCTCTCCATTCCATTCCATTCCGTTCCTCACCATTCCATTCCATTCCATTCCATTCCATTCCATTCCATTCTATTCCTCTCAATTCCATTTTTCTTCAATCCATTCCATTTCTGTCCATTCCGTGTCTTTCCATTCATTGGCTTTCCATGACATTCCTCTCCTTTCCATTCCATTTTATTCCATTGTATTCCTCTCCAATGCATTCCATTCCAATCTATTCTATTCGTTGCCATTCTGTTCCATTCCATTCCTTTCCATTCCATTCCATTCCTTTCCTCTACGTTCCATTCTATTCCATTCCAAACGAATCCATTCCTCTCCATTACTTTCCATTCCATTC
>NW_007065285.1:0-1362 GCF_000164805.1 Carlito syrichta
AACACTTTCTTTTTTTTTTTTTTGAGTTGGAGTCTCACTCTGTCGCCCAGACGGGAGTGCAGTGGCCGCTTCTGGCCACCGCAGCCTCGACCTGCTGGGCTCCGGTGATCCTTCCTCCTCAGCCTTCCGAGTAGCCGGAATTACAGGGATGCGCTACCACGCCCGGCTAATTTTTTGATTTATTGTAGAGATGAGGTCTTGCTACCCCAGGCGGGTCTCGAACCCGCGGGCTCAGGCAATCCACTCACCTCAGCCTCCCAAAGGCGCAGGATTAGAGGCTGAGCCACCGAGCTCGGCTCTTTTTTTTTTTTTTTGAGTTGGAGTCTCACTCTGTCACCCAGACTGGAGTGCAGTGACTGCTCCCGGCCACCGCAGCCTCGACCTGCTGGGCTTTGGTGATCCTTCCACCTCAACCTTCCAAGTAGCTGGAACTACAGGTGCGCACTACCACGTCCAGCTAATTTTTGATTTATTGTAGAGATGAGGCCTCGCCAAGTTGCTGAGGCGGGTCTCGAACCCGCAGACTCAGGCAATCCACTCACCTCAACTTCCCAATGGTGCGGGATTACAGGCTGAGCCACCAAGCCCAGCTGATGTGACACTTTCATGGAGGAATAAAATGTATTAGCACTTGGAAATATATTAAATGTGAGGACAATTTTAAGTGTTACTGAGCTTCTCACTAGCCTTATAATTTTTCAAGAGTCTGATCATAATACCACACATGTTGCTTTTCATAAACTCTCTTTTTGCTTTACCAGCATAATGTTAGCAGAAGGCGTGTGGGTGAAGCTAGCCCCTGCACTTGAATCAACCAAAAGAGGTATACCTAGCAAACTGCCAAAAGTTAGAAATTCAGTAGAAAGCTTAATCTGATGACTCCATCATGAAAATGAACAGGTAAGGAGTGTCTTATGTATGTCTTGGCATCTGTCATTAGTAATGACAAAATGCTTTGAAAAATCCACAAGAAAATATAGTTAATTTATGAATGGAATACTCTTTTACTTTGACTAAGAATTATGGTATTAAGTAGCATGGTGTGATAAAATCGATTATGAATATAAACCAATTCAAAATAAAATATTCATATAAGGAAAATAGAGTGATTAGACATCCATCCCCAACTGCATTTCATACATAACATTTTTTAATCATAAAAAGGTTGTAGGATTAATCAACTCTTCAGTCATATCAAAAAAATAATTCTACTAGCTGATTTGTGATGATATTGAGGGTAAGGCTGCCTCAGGGTATATATGCCCCCAATCATTTTGTGAAAGGTTATCCTAAAGAAATAAATCAGCCAGGCTCGGTGGCTCAGCCTGTAATCTCGTGCCTTGGGAGGCTGAGGTGAGTGGA
>NW_007065286.1:0-435 GCF_000164805.1 Carlito syrichta
AGAGATGAGGTCTCACCATGTTGCCCAGACTGGTTTCGAACCCCTGGGCTCAGGCAATCCTTTTGCCTCCCAAAGTGCTGGGATTACAGGCTGAGCCACCGTGCCTGGTCTGTTATATGTTATTAATGTCAACGGAAAGATTTAGTTCCTATAGATATGTTGTTCAACCAAGAGTTATTAGTATCTTTCTCTCTCCCACATTACTGGTATTCATATTTTTTTCTTAAAAAGTTGTCTATGTTGTGGCATTTTGTTATACACCATGCCAGGGCTGTTTCATGAGTATTAAAATATATGGTGCCAGGAGCTATCAATATTGATACTGATATGAGAATTGAGAGCAAATGTTTTCTGGTCTGGCCAAGATGAGTTCAGCTCTTTGCTCCATCATTAGCCACGTAACCTTGGATAAATTGCCCAATTATTCTGAGCTCT
>NW_007065287.1:0-528 GCF_000164805.1 Carlito syrichta
CTACTCTGGGATGAGTGTACCGGTGATTGGGTCTTCTGCAAATGTGGGCTCTATTGGCTGGTCTTCTGCTGTGATGGGTTCCTTAGTGAATGTCCCTCCTCTGTGATTAGTGTCAAGACCTGTGTCTCTGTGTTAACTACCCCAGTGACAAGACCTCCTCTGTGATGTTATCCACACTGACTTCGACTCCTCTGGATGGATGCTGCTGTTACTGGCCTCCCTCTAAAATCAGAGCCCCTTTGACTGAGTTCCTCCCAATGGGTACTCCAGTGACTGACCCTCCTCTGTGATGTGTGCTTCAATAACTGGCCCTCATCGGTGATGTGTGCCTCAGTGACACCTTCATTTGTCATAAGGACCCCAGTGACTGACTCTACTCTGTTATGAGTGTTCCAGTACATGACTTTACTCTTTAATGGTTGTCCCAGTGACTAGCTCACCTCTCTGATGGGTGCTCCAGTGAATAGCCTTCTTCTTTCTTCTTTCATGGTTACCCTGGTCACTTGTTCTCTGCTATAATATGAGCCC
>NW_007065288.1:0-466 GCF_000164805.1 Carlito syrichta
ATTCCATTAAGTTCCACTATACTACATTCCATTCCTCTCCATTCCATTCCTTTCCACTCCTTTCCATTTCATTTCATTGCATTAATTCATCTCTATTCCATTCTATTCCATTTATCTCCATTCCATTCCATTGCCTTTCGAATTCACTCTCCCCTATTCCTTAGACTCCATTCCATTCCACTGCATTCCAATCCACTCCATTCATCTCCATTCCATTCCACTTCATTGCAGTCCCCTCAACTCCATTCCAATCCATTCCATTTCATTCCATTCCATTCCTTTCCACTCCAATCCATTTCTCGCCATTCCTCTCCATTCCATTCCATTCCATAACTATCCATTCCATTCCACTTCATCCCAGTCCTTTCAATCCATTCCATTCCATTTCACTCCATTCTATTCCTATCACAACATTCCATTTCTCTCCATTCCTTTCCATTCCATTCCATTACCCTCCATTCCATTC
>NW_007065289.1:0-3104 GCF_000164805.1 Carlito syrichta
TGCCCAGGCGGGTCTCGAACCCGCGAGCTCAGGCAATCCACTCACCTCAGCCTCCCAGGGCGCGGGATTACAGGCTGAGCCACCGAGCTCGCCGGTTTCTTAATTGTAACAAACATACCAAACTAATGTAAGATTTAACAACAGGGACATGAGATGCAAAATACATGGGAACTGTAAGTACTATCATCGTAATTTTCTACAAATCTAACACTTTAAAAACAGTGTAATTTTTTTTTTTTTTTTTTAAAGTTGGAGTCTCAGTCTGCCACCCAGGCTGGAGTACGCTGGCACCCAGGCTGGAATGCAGTGGCAGCCTCAACCTGTTGGGCTCAGGTGATCCTTCTGCCCCAGCCTTCCAAGTAGCTGGAACCATAGGCATGTTTTTTGTTTTTTTTTTTTTTGAGTTATAGTCTCACTCTGTCACCCAGACTGAAGTGCAGTGGCCGCTCCTGGCCTCCGCAACCTTGAACTGCTGGGTTCCTGCGATCCTTCCGCTGTAGTCTTCCAAGTAGCTGGAACCACAGGCGCGCGCTACCACGCCTGGCTAATTTTTGATTTATTGTGGAGATGAGGTCTCACCAAGTTGCCCAGGCGTGTTTCAAACCCCTGAGCTCAGGCAATCCACTTACCTCGGCCTCCCAAAGCGCTGGGATTACAGGCTGAGCCACCGAGCCCAGCCACTCGGTGTAGAAAATCACTCTGTCATAATAAATCAAAAAATTAACGAGACTGTCACAGCTCAGGCTGGTCTTGAACTGCTGGACTCAGGCAGTCTCTCACCACTGCCTCCCAAAGTGTTGGGATTACAGGCATGAGACACCATGCCTGGCAAAAAGCTAAGTTCTAAGGGACCCAGACCTACATGTCTGCAGTGTAAGACAGAAGGTACCAGATATCAGGATACTTACTTCCTGAGGATGATGACCGCTCGGCGCTCCTTGATGTCCTGAGGCCGTATGCAGTGAGTGATTTCATCAGCAGCATATCCACTGAAAAGAAACATAGAACATGTGACCACAAAGAGTAGACAGACACCAGAGCTCCTAGGGGATAACAGGACAGACATATGGCCCAGGTCTTATGGCCACTCCATTATTTGAGTGTTTCAAGAATCTACATGGAAGGGAAATACCACGTTAAACTCCAGGAAGCTTTTGCCCAAAAATTTACTCAGGGAAAAACTTGCTATGAGAAAAAAGAAACCCATTGACTTTTTTTTTTTTTTTTTTGAGTTGGAGTCTCACTCTGTCACCCAGGGTGGAGGTCAGTGGCACACTCCTGGCCACCACAGCCTCAACCTGCTGGGCTCCGGCGGTCCTTCCGCCTCAGCCTTCCAAGTAGCCGAAACTACAGGTGTGCGCTACCACACCCAGTTAACTTTTGATTTATTGTAGAGATGAGGTCTCACCAAGTTGCCTGGGTGGGTCTCGAACCTGCAGGCTCAGGCAATCCTCTCGCCTCGGTCTCCCAAAGTGCTGGGATTACAGATTGAGCCACTGAGCCCGGCCAGAGCCATCGACTTCTTAGCGCAGAGGACCAAAGCAGGACTCTCCCCGCACAGGACAAAAGTTCTTCATTTTAAAAGGCCCTTGAGAGGGCACACCTTTTGTGGCTTTGGTGGCAACTGGAGTAGCTCAGGCAGGACCTTGGTGAGAAGACACACAACTGTATCTCGTCCTCATCCCCCCCATTTAGGCACACAGAGGAAGCCAAGACAGCCACTGACAGCACTGAGTCACCAGGGAGAACTAGGACTACCATGTTCCAAAAGAGAATTTTTTACTTGAAAAAAAAAGCTTTTAAAAGCCTCCATTTGGGGGAAATCTAAAGTGTTTAAGACAGCTGTGTTTGGGTTATTTTAGGAATTTCCATCACATCCAAGTATCTATTTTCAACAAGTTATATGACTTTTATAACTTATAGGCCAATAAATGTGAGTAAACGACTGTCCTCTTTCCTCTTCTCAGCCAGTGTCTTTCTGATTTGAAACTCTGGAAGCAAGCTCTGCTTCCCAAGCCCCTCATATTGGGAGCATGACACCCCACAAGATAGCTCCACCCCAAGTTCCACTACTAAGTTGTGGCAGTTCTTCACAGCCAGAAACTCATTCAGCCACAGGCCTAGTGGGACAAGTGTGACTTCTCAGCTTTCCCACCTGCCCCTGGTCCACAGAACCTTCTCTCATGGCTGCTGATCAGCTCCCTTCTCAAGGGCTAGTTGTACATGCTTAACTGGTTTCTACACTGCAGGCCTAGGAGAAACTCCTCAAAATAGCCAGGCTGGCTCAGTCACGGGCAAGAACTAGACACAAGAGCGAATAAGAGATAAAAAGTCAGGCTGCTTCAGGCTCAGTCCCGAGAGGGAGACATCTCTGGTTTGTAATCTGATTTGAGGTCATGCTGGTGATTGAATAAAGAACCTTTATTTCATAGACTCCCACCCCACCCTCCCCTACCACTCAAGCTGCTCATACATCAGAGATTTTAAAAATTTTATCTGTGAACACCAGTCCCATTAGACTGTGGACTAGGCAAACATGGTGGCTCACGCCTATAATCCCAGCATTTTGGGATTGCCTGAGTCCAGGGGTTCGAGACCAACCTGAGAAACTTGGTGAGACCTCATCTCTGCAATAAACAAAAAATTAGCCAGGTGTGGTGGCTCGTGTCTGTGGTTCCAGCTACTCAAAGGGCTTAGGCAGAAGAATTGCCTGAGCCTAGCAGGTTGAGGCTGCGGTGGCCTTGAGTGTGCCACTGTACTTCAGTCTGGGCAACAGAGTGAGATTCCGATTCAAAAGAAAAAGTAAAGAATCTGATAATTACTACAGCAATAGAACCTACTGACTTTGCTTAACTAAGCACTGACCAAAGAATCTTCTCTTAAATAACATCATCCCACAGAGAGAAGTGCCACACAGGAGCTGGGAAGTTGAAAAGACTTGAGCTTTGTCACCTGCTAGTTTTGTGACCTTAGTTAAATTATACTCTGAACCTAAACCTCAGTTTCTTCATCTGTAATAAGAATAGCAGAATGAGCCGGGCTCAGTGGCTCAGCCTGTAATCCCGCGCCTTTGGGAGGCTGAGGTGAGTGGACTGCCTGAGCCC
>NW_007065289.1:4222-13559 GCF_000164805.1 Carlito syrichta
GAAGGATCGCTGGAGCCCAGCAGGTCGAGGCTGCGGTGGCCGGGAGCAGCCACTGCACTTTAGTCTGGGCAACAGAGTGAGACTCAAACTCAAAAAAAAGAAGATTCTTGGGTATTTATTTTGATATGCTTTGTAACTTAGGTATTCTTTAGTTGTTAGTAAGGAGTATGAGATTTTAAAAGGGTGACAACCCCTTCTCCTTCTAGGCAGAATTACAGCATTATGGGATTGCATGCTTGACACTCCTGGTAAGGAGTGGTGAGAGGCTCACCTGCAGGGCTGTTGTGAGGATTTGTGTGTGTGTGTGTGTCTCCTTCTGTCACCCAGGCTGGAGTGAAGTGGCACACTCATGGCCACTGCAGTCTCAGCACGCTGGGCTCAGGTGATCCTTCCGCCTCAGCCTTCCAAGTGGCTGGAACTACAGGCGCGCACTACCATGCCCAGCTAATTTTTGATTTATTATAGAGATGAGGTCTCGCCAAGTTGCCCAGGCGGGTCTCGAACCCACGGGCTTGGGCAATCCACTCACCTCAGCCTCCCAAAGGCGCGGGATTACTAGCTGAGCCACTGGGCCCGGTTTTTTTTTTTTTTTTAGTTGGAGTCTCACTCTGTCACCCAGGCTAGAGTACAGTGGCACACTCACGGCCACAGCAGTCTTGGCCTGCTGGGTTCCGGCGATCCTTCCGCTCAACCTTCCAATTAGCTGGAATTACAGGCAAGCACTACCATGTCTGGCTAAATTTTTTATTTATTGTAGAGATGAGATCTCGTCAAGTAGCCCGGGCTGGTCTTGAACCCATGGGCTCAGGCAATCCGCCTGCCTAGGTCTCCCAAAGTGCTAGGATTATAGGCTGAGCCCCCAAGCCCGGCTCTTTTTTTCTTTTTGAGTTGGAGTCTCATTCAGTCGCCCAGACTGGAGTGCAGTGGCCGCTCCCGGCCACCGCAGCCTCGACCTGTTGGGCTCCGGCGATCCTTCCATGTGGACGGAACTACAGGCGCGCGCTACCACGTCCGGCTAATTTTTTATTTATTGTAGAGGTCTTGCCAAGTTGCCCAGGTGGGTCTCGAACCCATGGACTCAGGCAATCCACTCACCTCAGCCTCCCAAAGTGCGGGATTATAGGCTGAGCCACCAAGCCCGGACTTTTTCTTTTTTTAAGAGACAGGGTCTTGCTGTTACCCAGGCTGGAATGCAGTGGTGTGATCATAGCTTTCTGCAGCCCTGAACTACTGGCCTCAAGCAATCCTCTGCCTCAGTCTCTTGAGTAGCTAGGACTACAACCATGCACTACCACTCCTAGCTAATTTTAAAATTTTTTGTAAAGACAGGCTCTCGCTCTGCTGCTGAGGCTGATCTCGGACTCCTGGCCTCAAGTGATTCTCCTGGTTTGGCCTTCCAAGGTTCTGAGATTATAAGTGAGTCACTAAGCTGGGTGTAGTGGCTCACATCTATAACCCCAGCACTCTGGGAGGTGGAAGTGAAAGGATTGCTTGAGTCCAGGGGTTCAAGACCAGCTTGGGCAACATGGCGAGACCTTGTATCTACAATTAAAAAATTAAAATAAAATAAAATTAGCCAGGTGTGGTGGTGCGCACATATAGTTTCAGCTACTTGGAAGGCTGAGGTGGAGGGATCACCTGAGCCCAACAGGTCGAGGCTGTGGTGGCCGTGAGCATGTCACTGCCCTCTAGGCTGAGCAACAGATTGAGACTCCTACTAAAAAAAAATAAGTAAGTGAGTCACTACACCCAGCCTGTTGTGAGACTTAAAGTTAGCCAATGCAGGGTCCTTAGCAAACACAACTTTTACTAAGCACTTGATACAAGCCAGAGGGTCCTGGACCACCATGGGATAAGCTAGTGCCTTGGATTCAGCACCTGCCAATGAAACATGATCCAGGCTCTCCTTGCAAAGATCTGCCAGCGGTAGAGGCCTCCTGGACCCCACTTCCAAGACTAGGAAGTCTAGGTTTTATCCTATGCTATTGTCACCCCACACCAGGGAAGTGGAGGTCTGGGCTGCAAGATAGTCCCATATATACACACAGGACTAAATCCAAGATCCCAAAGGCACATATCTAAGGCCTGAATCTGTATTGCTGGTTACAGGCAGCCTTCCTCGCTGTTAAGAAGTGTTATCTCGCCTGTAATCCCACGCCTTTGGGAGGCTGAGGTGAGTGGATTGCCTGAGCCTGCGGGTTCGAGACCCGCCTGGGCAACTTGGCGAGACCTCATCCCCTCAATAAATCAAAAATTAGCCAGGCGTGGTAGCGCGCGCCTGTAGTTCCAGCTACTTGGAAGGCTGAGGCGGAAGGATCGCCGGAGGCCAACAGGTCGAGGCTGTGGTGGCCAGGAGTGGCCACTGCACTCCAGTCTGGGCGACAGAGTGAGACTCCAACTCAAAAAAAAAAAAAAAGTGTTATCAATCTGTTTGACTTGGCTACAGGCATGACCAAGGGCCCCACTCATCTCCAACAAAGAACCATTTCTCTTAATGCAGTTCTGGAACAAATCCAGATATTTGTCAAAGCTTGACTGCCCCATGCACCCTATCCTCATCCTCCAAAGGGCTCTAGAACAAACAGTAAATCATGCCAGATTCCTGCCATGGAGCCCAAGCCTCAGAAGAACTGAGGAGATAGGGCTGCACAGGCCCATAGAAATGACCTAGGCAATGACCCCACCTGGAGGACTTATTAGCAGCACTGGTCTCCCAGAACTTCCCAGCAGCTGTGACACAACCCACTATCTCTTCCTCAGAATATCAGACTCTAACAACAGGATCTCAAAGTCCTAACCAAGAGACGCTTTCTTGGTCAAACTTCAGAAACTGTTGAACAGAGACCACAGAGCATTATTTGCTGCTAAGGAATCTACTTGATGCAAGAGAAACTGGAAATCCCAGGCTGCCAACTTGAAACTTAATAAGCCAGAGTCCGGCCCTACTGTTGGCACAAAGAAAAGTCTCAGTGCCTCCTGCTCTTTTGTTTTCAAAAGGAAAGGAGAGGAGGAAATAACTCACGCTATCCAGTCTGCCTGCTCCCTCCCTGGGCTGAGACCCCACCCCAGCAGCAATAACTAGTTATGCTGTAAGCATCAAGAGTGCTGTCAACCACAGGGTGGTCTCATACAACAGGGTGACTCTTGAGGAAGTTGACACGTCTATCTCTGCCCCTGGAAACCTGTCCCTGACTCCCCAGGCAGGGTTTCCCCTACATTGTTCAACCATACCCTCCCATGCTTCTCTACTATACCATTTAGCCTTGCTGAAATCATGTCGTCCCTACAAGACAAAGGTCTTCAAAGGTCTTACTCATCCCTGCACATAAGGGAAACCAAAAGAAATGTGTTGAGCTGAATTATTCTACCACTTAGAACCTCAGATTCTAGCCAGGCATAGATGCCATCACTTTAGGAGGCTGAGGCGGGAGACTTGCTTGAGCCTAGAAATTGGAGAACAGTCTGGGCAACAAAGTAAGACCCTGTCTCAAAAAAACAAACAAAAAAAACCTCAGTTTCTACATCTGCAAAACAAAGGTCACAGCACGTCCTTCCTCAGAGATTTAGGTGCAGATTAAAAAAGGAATCCGAAAAACTTTTTTTTGAGATGGCGTCTCAGTCTGTTGTCCAGGCTGAAGTGCAGTGGTGATCGCAGCTCACTACAGCCTCAACCTCCTGGGCTCAGGCAATCTTCCTGCATAGCTGGGATTACAGGTATGCACCACCATGTCCAGCTATTTTTCTTATTTTTTTGTAAAGACAGTCTCACCACATTGCCCAGAGTGGTCTCAAACTCCTGGGCTCAAGAAATCCTCCTGTTTTGGCCTCCCAAAGTACTCGGATTACAGGTGTGAGCCACCGCACACCTAGCCTGAAAAACTCTTTACAAGGGACTGTGTAGGACCGTACATCTCCCCTCTAGGGAACAGTCTTAGAGACTGAGTTGTTAAAGCACACTTCCAAGATGATCATCACTTCCCATCTACTCCATGCCCTGCCTAGGCCAGGATGCACTAGAGATGGAGAAGCTAGCTAACATCTCTGACTAGGACTGCCTGCCTCAACACTAATAGGCCTGAAGGAAGGAGGAGCTCTGGCTTTTAGGAGCAGCAGGCCAGCCACCTGGACATAGGGGAGGGACTGTGAGCTCAGGCTCAAGTTACTTACCAGAGTCAAACCTCCAAGAAGACACGTGACCTAACATTATGGGGCTTTCTGAATCCAGACGGAAGGTCAACCTGCTGAGTCCCAACTCTGTACACATCAAGGTACAAATAGTAGCTGAACACAGACGGCAGCTCATCTCCTGAGACACTTTTAGCTAAACTTCAAGCATTCAGTAGTATGACAGACATTTAATCTATAACAACTCTACGGCATCGTTAGCCCCATTTTGTAGACAAGAAAAACTGAGACCCAGAAAAGATTAAGGCTGAACAGCTAAAGTGGTGGTGCTGAAATTCCAAGATTGCCATCAAACTTTCTATATTCTGGTGGGGGGGGAAGGGTGAGGGTAGGAAGAAAAGCCCATCTGTGTTTTCTGGTGACAGGTTCTAATCTGTCCTGGAGGTCTTGCTGGCTCACTGAAGGGCACATACATACCCACCAGCGCTATGGAAGAGGTCTGCAAAGATGAGCCTATGTCCCCAGAGAGCCAGCACCATTTCTCAGCAACGACTGTACACCAACTGCCCAGCCTAAAATGGCCAGCCAGCCCTGAAATTTTATGGCCTATTTATTATCTGCTTGCTCTGAGCTTTGTGATTAAGACCGTGGTTCACTGCTAGCTTCCTTTCCTTTGCTGCCTGTCTTGTCAGTCCTGGCAGCACCAAGGGCAGCCAACCCCCCAGCCCAGAGCGCCTCCTGAGAGTGCACAGCCCTGACTTCATCCTGTAGCTCCTCCCTCTCCCGTGTAATCAGAAGATTCCACACAAGAGATGTGGCCCAGGACCCATCTGCCCTACTTTCCCAACTATTTTAAGCAAGAAGGCTAAATTTTGCTTTCAACCAGCTGAACAAGATCATCCTTAAGCCCAAAAATGACAGGGGTGCCTAGTCCACCCAATACCAACCGTTAGTTAGAAGAGTCACAGGCTGAGCTCACCAGTACATGCCCCATGGGCTGGGTGATTTCCAGACAGGTGCCCAAGCATTTGGCCACCACACCGCAGACCATGTAGCAGTGATTAAAGGCAGCAGTGAGTAAGCAATTAGCCTTGAGGTAATTATTCTAATTAATTCAACTGGAGTCTGTTTTAAAATGCCCCATTCACCCTACAGGAAACAGTAGAAGGAATACAGAATGAATTGATATGAAGAGCAGGTAAAAAATAGTTCTCTAGAGAACAGCATTAAGAAGGACCCACCCAGGACCAATATGGGAAGGCTACAAAAAAAAGCAACTGACAACTGCATTTGGAAGAGTGTTAAGCACTTCCAGAAGCATCTCTAAGGCCTTGCTCAGGTTTACACACTGCTGAGTCAATGCTTGCCATGCACCAACACCTATGCTGATCACTATTAAATATAAAATCATATTCCTGCCATGCTGCCTTGGACTGGTACAGATACCACTACCACCATCGCCAACTGAAGTCTGAGTCAGATGACAATTACTAGAATCCATGTCCCCATCTGCAGAGCACCACTGTTTTCACTGGCCACTCCCTTCCAATATGCAGCTTTACTGCTCATCACCTCAGAGCTGGGATCCGTACCGGAAAATGAGCAAAAGCATCACTTCTTACCAGCTTACATGCAGGATTTGATGAGGGGCACTGCTAACAGGCAGGTGTTCACCCACCTGCTACCAAATAAGCTAAGTGAGCAGGTGGTAGCAGATTTAAATGTGTAGAAGGGTTCAGAACTCTACAGCAGTGGCTCTCAACAGACAATGATTCTGCACCCCTACCCCCTCCCAACATTTGGCAATGTCTGGAGACATTCTGGTTGTCATATACTTTACTATGAAAAAGAAAAAAAAATGCTACTGGCATCAAGTAGAGGCCGGAGAGGCAGCTAAACATCCTACAGTGCATGAACAGCCCCACACAAAGAATTAGTGAGCTCCAAATATCAACAATAGCACTGTTGAGAAGCCCTGATCTACAGTATCTCCTACCAGATTCTCTAATAATGAACTTCATCTATCTTGTATCAGCACCCACCTATGGCTACTTCTAGCTACCGCTGCCAAAGTCACTGCTGCTGCGAGCTCCCTCCACCCTTCTCTATTTGGCTAATTCCTAGTCACCCTTCAAGTTCTAGTTTACTTCCTCTCAAAACCTTCCAACACTCCAGAGAAATATGTCCCTGTCACTGTGCTTCTGCAGTTACCGTCCTTATCTACCTGTCTGAGGCCTCCACTGGGCTTGAACTCCATGAGGGGAAAAGCCATGTTTCAGGCTCCACCAAATCCCTAGCCCGAGAGCAGGGGATCATTAAATGGTCATGTATAAAAGCAAATACCCGGTCATGCGTGGTGGCTCAAACCTGTAATCCCAACACTTTGGGAGGCCGAGGAGAGAGGACTGCCTGAGTTCAAGGGTTTGAGACCAGCCTGGGCAAAACTTGGTGAGACCTCGTTTCTACAATAAATCAAAAAATTAGCCGGGTAGTTCCAGCTACTTGGAAGACTGAGGCAGAAGGATCTCCTGAGCCCAGCAGGTCAACACTGGGGTGGCTGTGAGCGTGCCACTGCACTCTAGCCTGGGTGACAGAGTGAGACTGACAAAAAAAAAAACAAAAAAAAAACAAGCACCCGTTTAAGTGCCCACCTTGTGCCAGGCTCTATATTGGACACCAAGTCACCACATTTAATTCTAATAGGCTTCAGAAGTTGGCATCATCCCCACTCTACAGATGGGAAAGCCAGCTCACAGAACGCCCACAAGAGCCCAAAGCAAATGAGAGGAGAGCTGGATTCAAAGCCTGGGGCAGCACTTTTCAGGACATGGCTGAGCCTCCCACATTATCTCCACAGCCAAGTCGGAATCCAGGAGGGGTTGAAAGGGACTGGAAAAGCTTTAGGACTTTACCAGTCTAAGGAAAAGATGAAGAGAATTTTCCCTATGATGCAATCCTGTTGCTGATCACTAACAGACAGGCATATTAAGAACTCGAAACTTCTTCAACCCAGGGGTGTGCCTGTCAGGAGAAGAGAAGGCTCAAAGTAAAAAAATGCCTTGTGATCTTCCCATTAAGCACCAGACCACTGCTAGACCTCCTGACAACCCTGAGGTCTATGACTTCGCAGAAAATGAACATCCTCAGAAGAGTGAGGTCCTTGTAGCACCTAGACCCCTTCAATGGAGTCAGAACAAAAAAAATCTTAAAGAGCACTACCAAGACATCCACCTGGGAGCACCACGAAGACCTGAGAAGTTCAGGCCAAAGGACAAGAAGGTTTGTGACAGGTAAGCTGTCCGCTACGTTTCAGATGTATAAGGCACAAAAGTACTGCTTCTGTTGCCACTGACTTCCCAGACTTTCACATCAGGTCTCAGACATCACAAGGCTCTGCTGCCATCCCAACATGAAAGCAGCCTCGACCGTTCAACTCAAATGAGATGGGTGACTTGACTTGCCCTTGGGATATTAAGAGGGCTCCAAGGACCATGCTTCTCCCCATGATTGGCCCCACTGACTCATATCAGAGTTTAAGCTGCTCATGACAAAAGCCCAGTGTGTCCTGATCCTGTATACTTGGTGGTGGTCAACCAAGCTGCTCTGAACAGCTGTAGTCTAGACCTCCTAAGAGGTTTTGGGGATTACTGAATTACCATTACTAGATTTACCTTTTTTAGGGTCAGAAGGAGACAGCTTCCAAATAAATTTTTACTTCATATAAACAGCAAAGGTGTACCAGCTGATACTCTCCTCTGAGGTCCAGGGCACAGAGCTAATTCCCAGCAGGATCTGGGACCCCAAAATAGGCCAAGAGTCTAAGTTCTGCTGCTCACGTAATTACAAGGTCTAATACCAGGTCAAGAGACCAGCTGTATTTTGTTTTATTAGGTCCTGATAACAGGCAACACGTTCTCACAGAGAACTGATGGGCTCTTCCACAGCCAAGGGAGGAGAATTTCAAGTGTGCTGTGCTCTATTCCTGGCCCTAGCTCTAATCTGTTCAACTCCAGGGAAGTCACTCCCCCTCCTGGGAATGGAGAACGTGTATCAATTAAATACTCTCAGGGGCCTTTGTCTGTATTTTCTGTTAAGGAATCCATGACCATTTTTTTTGTTAAGGAAACCAAAAGTGGCAGAACAGGAAAGACTTTTAGATAGTAAGTTCAACTCTTTTTCTAAACAGATTTGAATTGGAAAAATGACTTGCTTTAAAAAAATTGCGAAAGGAAGCAGACTTTAAAATCACAAAGAGACTAATGCTAAGAAATGGGTGGTGGGGAAAAAATCACAAAGGGAAACATCTGAGCTCTCTGGAAAGATGGCTTTAGATTAATTCTTAACAAGTTCACGATCTCGTCAAACCTGCCTTCGGGTAACAGAATTCCACACCGGTTCCCTGAGCCCTATTTTCTTGCTGTGTATGTTGTAAACACAGGCCCCTTCCCTTGCTTCCCACAACCTACAAATAGAAAAATGGGCCAGAACTGTAAAAAGTTCAGACTCCTACTAGCTGCTGCCTCCTGGGCCAGGGTGGGTAGCTAAGGCAGCAGGGTGCAGGGCCGCCCCCTCCACCCAGGTGGGTTACCTGAGCACAGTCACGCTCCCCCTGCGCACCGGCAGGGAAAGCACAGGTTCCGACACCCGGATAGGCTTGAACTGGAACTTGCAGCCGAAGCAGAGCGCGGAGTCGCTGAAGAAGGACACGGACACGATGGGGCGCTCGAAGATGTGGATGGGGTCCACGTGAGACACGATGCAGCCGCCGGGCTGATAGTCGTTGATGACGGCGCTGTTGACGAAGCCCTCGGGAATGACGCGGTGCTCCACCAGCTTCTGGATCACCAGCTGGTGCACCCACTCGGGGATCTCGTCCACGTCGCCCGGAGGGTAGAGGCGCTCCTGGCCGGGCCCGCGCTTCTGCAGCTGGGCGCCGTAAGTGTAGCCTTCGCCGAAGAAGTACTTGTTGCGCAGCGGGGCCCTGTCCACCGTGTGCTCGTTGTACAGGCCCTTTTCCGCGCGGGACACCACCTCGTCGATGCGGGCCTCGATCTTGGCGCACTCGTCCTGGCTGAAGAGGCGCATCTGGCGGATGCCGCTCTTCACCTTGCGGGCCTCCTCCTCCTTCTGCAGCTGTTGCTCCTCGTAGTCGCTGCGCTCCGGGTCCGAGTCCTCCTGATACTTGCGCTTGGCCCCGGACACCGGGTAAGGT
>NW_007065289.1:13659-14737 GCF_000164805.1 Carlito syrichta
GGCGGGGCGGCCGGGCATGGCGCTCGGGGGACACGCCCCGGGGCCCCCGGAGGGAAGTGGGTCCTCAGCGCCGAACCCCCATGCGTGGGCAGAGGACCAGGCGAGGGGCGCTGAGGGGCCGGGCCTCAGGGGTGGCGGGTCATGCAACGGTGGCGATAACGGGGCTTCTTCCTCCTCCACCTTCTCCACGTCCCGGGGGGCAGGGACGCCGGCAGCGCCTCATGCCGCGGAGGGCTGCTGCGGAGGTTCGGTCCGACTCGCAGCCAGAGCCTCGGACGCCCGGCCCGGCCCGCACTTTAAAGCGCTCCTCACGACGTCACGGGCTGCCAGCCCGACGTCCGCCAGCGCCGCTCCTTAGCGGGCTCCTCGGCGCGCACGCGCAGTGCTGCCGGCCACCGCGGCTCCGCGCACTACGAGCATGCGCGTGCGTGCGGGCCGGGTCGGCAGAGGCGCCGGCGCAAGCGCAGACCCGGACCGCTCGCGGTCCGCCGCCCCTCCCCCACCCGCTGAAGGGCTTCGAGGGAGCACTCTCTATAAGCAACCTGTCTCCAAGCCGCGCCGCCTGCAGGACCGAAGACTCCCTCCGCAGCGGTGCGCTCACGCTGTCAACAATGTCGCTGTGCTGCGTCACGGCATCATCCGAACGTCCGCAGACGCTTCTTCCCCCAGCGCGCAATCACCGGGGAACCGCCACAACCTAGGCCGCCCCGTTACCTCCCCCTTTGGTGCTTCCACTTCTTTCATTGGGCCGCTGGCCACGCGCCGGGCGGGCCCAGACTGGAGTTTCCGGAAGCCGGTTGGTAACCTTGCCTGTCAATCAGGAAGTCTCCTTGGCTACTGCGTCCGTCACTTAATTAGCGGCGGGGGTGGAGGGGGGAGGCAGCGAGGACCCCTTAAGGGCGATCGGGTGGCCAAATAAATGCCTGCATGGAGGTCCCACCCGAGGGAAGCCCTCAGGACGCCTAAAGAAACTTCTGCAACCCGCGGGAACTCCTGAAACGAAGGGACCGAGAGCGCGGGGTCCCAGTGCCGAATCGGGTCGCAGAAGCAGGACCCGCGTTGTCGGGGCACCCTCCCC
>NW_007065289.1:15000-24167 GCF_000164805.1 Carlito syrichta
GGGTAAAGTTCATCCGCTTGGCTTGGCGCGCAAAGCCTTGCCTCCTCATACGCCGAGCCCCAGCCGGGTCCTCCTCCAGCAAGCCAGGCCGACAAACATACCCTCGTGTCACCTCCAGGCCTTTGCCCAGGAGACCTGGAATGCCAGTTCCTATCGCCCGTCTCCTTCATTTTGATTTTTTTGAGGGTAGCCGATCCCCACTGAGATGAAACGCATCTCGCCGTGATCTGGCCTCCATGGCTGCCTCCACCCTCGCCTCCCAGCGGGTTTTCCCGGCGGCCGGCCCCACCCCCAGCTTGTCCGGCCCAAAGGCAGGACTCTGGAATCTGGCATCCGTGGGTTTTCATCTTGACGTCGTGGCAGTTTTGTATGACCCTGGGCAAGTGACTGGTCTCCCTGTTTTACAGACCTCAGTCTTCTGGTCTGTAAAACAGGGAGAGCAGTCCTCGCCTCACATGATGGTTGTGAGGATAGAATGAAGTCGTCACATATGTTAAGGAGAAGGGATTGCTGACCCGAGTCTGTGCCTTAGTTTCCCCGTCTGTAAACTAAGAGTCCCATCGGTCTCTGTTGGAAACTGGGGGTTGTTGTGTGGCATCTTAGCAAGGCCAGGCCCGCAGGCCTGTGAGATGGGGAAGCCCAGACGCCTGAGACCCCGCCTGACACCCCAAGCTCCCTTCCTGGCCACCCTTCCAAGAAGCGGTGCAGAGGGAAAAAATGGGGCAGGCATGGAGCCTACAGTACATTTGGTGCCTGCCCTTTCCCGGCAGCCTAGCGGGGTGCAGGTGGTGGTGGTGGTGGTGGTGGTGGTGGTGGTGGTGGGAAGGCAGCTGCAGGCACTGAGAAGGTGGCCAGAGGGCAAGGGTCAGGGTCAGGTGGCTCCAGTCTGCCTGAGCCATATTATGAGGGAGCCCACCCAAATCCGAAATTATCTTTTGGGGGGCAGTAGTAAGGCTTCCCCCGCTAGGTAAGTGTTGTAGGAACCCATCGGCATCAGCGTACCAGCTAGGGTTGCTGTGAGAGGCTGCATTCAACTTCAGTGAATTTTTTTTGGAGATTCAATACATTTGACGATTTCATGATGGGCGATTGACACAGTGCACCTGCCCACACCATGCTAAATGTTCAGCAGTTTTTGACCCAAAACGTTATGACCCCCATGCCCCACCCTGCCCATTCACCCCATCTTACCCCAGATGATGTTTTTGTTGCCCTGGATGAATAAAGTCCTCAAAGGAAACATTTTGGAAACAATGTGGAAGAGGTGAAACAAAAAAAGGCAGAAGCACTAAAAGGCATCAAAGTTGACAAGTTAAAACTGTTTTGAGAGTACATGCATAATGAACCTTTGTATACCTAACCCTGAGCTGTACCCTCACATCTTTAAGGAAAAAAATCTGAGGCCAGGTGCAGTGGCTCACCCCTATAATCCCAACACTTTGGGAGGCCAAGGTGAGAGGATTGCCTGAGCCCGCAGGTTCGAGGCCAGCCTGGGCAACTTGGCAAGACCTCATCCCTACACTAAATCAAAAAAGTAGCTGGGTGTG
The DNA here is from genome assembly GCF_000164805.1 of Carlito syrichta. Classification (NCBI taxonomy): domain Eukaryota; kingdom Metazoa; phylum Chordata; class Mammalia; order Primates; family Tarsiidae; genus Carlito; species Carlito syrichta. The sequence goes on from NW_007065289.1 coordinate 16,548, forward strand.
GTGGCACGTGCCTGGAATTCCAGCTACTTGAAACGGTGAGGCAGAAGGATCACCTGAGTCCAGTTGAGGTTGAGGCTGTGGTGGCTGTGAGCGTACCACTGCCCTCCAGCCTGGGTGCAAGAGTGAGACTCCGACTCATTAAAAAAAACAAAACACAACTGTTTTGAACAGTGGAAAGCGTCTTGATGGGTACATTGCATCAAGTGAACAGTACTTTGAAGGTGACTGAAGTTTAAACATGTAAGAATAAATACACATTCATAAATAAATTCCAGGTGTTTTAGTACTCCTTTGTACACAGTAGTCTCGCTCCTGGGAATTTCGGTTTATATTTACACTGCAAAAAGTGCCTGAATTTACACATAAGCAGAGCTAGGAGCTAGACCCCAGTGGTCCCATCTCAGGTTTTCCCTCCATGGATGCCTGTGGGATGTGACAAGTCGTGGGACTCAGGACAGTCCTTGGCTAGGCAGGGCTGAGTCACCTTGGAAGGCAACGAGTTTCCCTAGCCCCTGCCCAATAGATGCCAATGAAACACATAGTAAAAACCTGATAAAATTAGCTTTTTTAAGAAAATGTATGTCTACCCCAGACATCCATCTGCATCCCACATTGGATATCACAATGACCACTTAGAAAGTACTTGCCCCAGAGCCTTTGCCAGTGCTTACAGTTTACAAAGAAGGAAGCAAGGCCAGGCACAGTGGCTCATGCCTGTAATCCTTGCATTTTGGAAGGTTGAGGTGGGAGAACTGCTTGAGCCCAGGAGTTCAGGACCAACCTGGGCAGCATAGCAAGACCTCAACTACAAAAATAAAAATAATTAGCTGAGTATGGCGGACATGCCTATAGTCTCAGCTACTCAGAGGCTGAGGTGAGAGAATTGCCTGAGCCTAGCAGGCTGAGGCTGCAGTGAGTCATGATCATGTCACTACACTCCAACCTGGGCAACAGAGTGAGACCCCCAACTCAAAAAAAAAAAAAAAAAAAAGTAAGCCGGGTTCGGTGGTTCAGCCTGTAATCCCAGCGCTTTGGGAGACTGAGGTGAGTGGATTGCCTGAGCCCACAGGTTCGAGACCCGCCTGGGCAACTTGGCAAGCCCTCATCTCTACAGAAAATAAAAAAATCAGTCGGGTGTGGTAGTGCACGCCTGTAATTCCAGCTACTCGGAAGGCTGAGGCGGAAGGATTGCCAGAGCCCAGCAGGTCGAGGCTGCGGTGGCCGGGAGTGGCCACTGCACTCCAGTCTGGGCACTCCAGTCTGGAGTGAGACTCCAACTCAAAAAAAGAAAAAAAAAAAGTAATAGGGGCTCAGAGAGGACAAACAATTTGTCCAAGGCCACACAGCTAATCAGCAAACAGAGATGGAGTTTGAACACAGGCTGCTCTGGCTCCACAGTCTGGGCCTTCAGCCACCGGGCCAGGACTCCCTTAAGAGGTTTGTGGATGCTGGGCAGGAGGAGGCAACCCTGGGCAGGGAGAAACTGGGGTGGGGTGGGTAGACACTGGAATCTGGCCAAGTACAGCCCCCACCCCCACATGGAGGTGACAACAAGGCTGTTTTAGTGAGCTTTCAGGACCCCAGAGTCATGGTGCACCTCCACCTGGGGCCCTAGTCCTTTGCGAGTTGGCCATCACGGGCTCCCGTGCTGCCCACACATTTCCCCCTCCATTGTTCTCACCCCATACTTGGCTGGGAACCCTAACTCCCTCTGCTCTGGAGTTTCTTACCTCTACATTGCAGAGCCTGTCTCTCCAGGTCTTGGCCCAGGTGAGGGTCCCAAAGTGGTGCTCCTAGAGTGTCTGAGGAGCATACAGGGGCTGACTCTCCTGCCACCCATGACTCTTGCCCCTCTCTGCCTGGTGAGGATTGTTACTCTCTCTTAGGGGGACCCAACTTCACTGATGTTACCACAAAGTCAGCAGAACAGCTGCTAAAACACGAAGTTTATGCTTTAAGTCCTGGGGTCCTGAAATCCAAAAGCCCTGAAAGAAACCACCCCAGAACTTGGACCTCAATTGCTTATTCGGCTTACAAATTCAGTCTGGCCATGGTTTTGCGAAGGCTCCGCCCAGGTCCACGTGGCATCAGCAGGGACAGTCTGACCTAAGTAAGGGTCCACTACTGAGAGGCCTCACACACGGGAGGGGCCCATCTGGAAACCCGAAGAGACCCTCCTTTTCCCTCCTTGTCATGTCATCCCTCCCTGAGCCTCAGGAAAAGGGTTTCAGGGCAAAAGAAACTAGTAAGCCTAACTCCCCCCACGTGTGACCCCATGTGGAAGAGGGGAGGAGCAGAGGGGAGGCCGCAGTGTGCTCCATCATGGGGTTCCCCACACGGAATCGGCTGCAGGCAGAACCCCAGTGAGCCATCTGGAGCCACAGCCCCCGGGGGCAGCGGTAACTTCACTGCTGACGCGCTTTCTGGTGAGCTCACCTCCAGGTCTCCTGGGGAAAGCCAAGCCAAGGTGGGAAGTGGGACAGCTCTGAGGCGTCTGCATCACAAGCTCCTCCTTGATCCTCTCCATGCAGGCTGGTCTGAGTGACCCCTAGTCCTGCCAGCTAGACCCCCCACATCTCTCCCAAGTGATCAGCTTCTCCCATCCCTGGCACCACCACCAGAATCCATGCCACAGAGCTTCCCAGGTAACACTGCAGCAGCCTCCCTTCTGGCCTCCTTGCCTCCCGCATTCACTCTCTGCTAAGCAGCCAAAAGGGCGTTTTCAAAGTACAATCTGTGCAGGCTGCACCACCCCCACCAGAAAGCCTTCCAGGGCTCCTGGGGCTCTTGGGCTGAAACCCTAAATCCTTAGCATAGCGGGAAAAGCCCTATCCAAACTATCCTTGCCGGCCTGTTCTGTCTCAGACCCTGCCACTGGTGGTGTCTACTTCCCGGACCCTGCATGTGCTGCTTCCTCCTCACTACCTGGCTCCTCCCACTCACAAGTCTCATCCTGGTTTGTAGTTATGATTGTCAGGAACTGCCAGTGCTGGCGTTTGCCTGGTACACAGTAGGTATTTAACACCTATTGAATGGCTGAGTAAATAGATCCTTCCTCTGATGCCGCGGATTCCACGGTTATGCCCCCACTTACCTATCCAGTCTCCCATTCCCAAGCCAAGTGTTCCTGTCCCCCACAAGCTTGCCAAAGCACCAGCACTTTCCTTTTATTTTCTTTTTTTTTTTTTTGAGTTGGAGTCTCACTCTGTCGCCCAGACTGGAGTGCAGTGACCGCTCCCGGTCATCGCAGCCTCCACCTGCTGGGCTCTGGCGATCCTTCCGCCTCAGCCTTCTGAGTAGCTGGAACTGCAGGTGCATGCTACACGTCCAGCTAATTTTTTTGATTTATTGTAGAGATGAGGTCTCGCCAAGTTGCCCAGGCAGGTCACGAAAGCACCAGCACTTTTCATCCATTCATTTATTCTTTCATTGATGTGACAAGTATTTTTTAAGTGCTGACTCTGTGTTAGGGATCATCCTAGGCTCTGGGGGATACAGCAAGGAACAAACAAGATTTCCTCAGTTTGGAATGTTTATCTCCCTCCTTTCCATCTATTCTTTTTTTTTTTTGAGTTGGAGTCTCACTCTGTCACCCAGACTGGAGTGCAGTGGCCGCTCCCGGCCACCGCAGCCTCGACCTGCTGGGCTCCGGCGATCCTTCCGCCTCAGCATTCCAAGTAGCTGGAACTACAGGTACGCGCTACCACGCCCGGCTGATTTTTTGATTTATTGTAGAGATGAGGTCTCGCTGCCCAGGTGGGTCTCGAACCCGCGGGCTCAGGCAATCCACTCACCTCAGCCTCCCAAAGGCGCGGGATTACAGGCTGAGCCACTGAGCCCGGCTCTTTCCATCTATTCTTATCAAACTCTTAGTCATCCTTCAAGATCCAACACTAATGTCCCATTCTTTGGGAAGCCCTTCCCCAAAATTCTCCCTCGCACCACCATACCACTCTCAAACACTGCGTGGCCTATCAAGTGATAGGGACCTGGGCGGGGGCTACCCAAGGAATAAGAGATTAGGGGTCTTCAGGGAGAGAAGAGTCTCTGCTGGAAGCTCTGCTCGTAGGCAGAGTCGGGCACAACTGTGCCTCCAGCCCCTGCCCCCTCCCAGAGGCGTGTTTCCCAGCCACTCGGCAGCTCCAGGAGGACAGGCTGCTAGGCACGCCTTTTATTTACATAGAAATATCCAAGGGCCACAAATGCAGGCTGACAGGAAGCACCAGGAGGGGCGCCGAGGAGGATGTGTGGGGACTGGGTTTGGAGCTGGAGCAGATTCAGAATGGCAGGCCCTGAGGAAACCAAAGGCAGAGTCCAGCTCAGAAGCGACTGGTGCGGGGCGTCAGTGCCACGGGTGGGAGTCGGGGGGCCTGCAGTGGGTGCAGAGCCACAGGTCCTGTGGCCCTGCTTTTGCTCTACTGCAGTACGGGCCAGCCTTTGAAAGTTTCTCCTGCTATCTCACCCGAGTCTGCAGGCTGCTATTCCAGCCCCACTCTGAATCAGTCTTCCTGGGTTCTCAGGGACTTGGGTGGTTCCTCCGCCTCCTCTTCATCTTCCCCAAGGTCCTGGCCCCTCACATGGGTCGTCAGCCCAGAGAGGTTCAGTGATCCCGAGGCCACACAGCGAGTCTTCGGGCAGAAGGCAGCTGAAGGACGGGGCTGGGTCACAGCAGGGTGATCTCGCTGGGTGGCAGCGTGAGTCGCTTCTCCCGGGCACTAAGCAGGTTCTCCACATGCACGGCCACCGCGCGACACAGCTCCAGGCCCTGCCGGTGAGAGAGTTCATGCCCAGCCGACACTTCCCCAGCTCTCACCCTGGGGTGAGATGTGGCAGGAGAGAGACAGAGACCGCCCTCCACACAGGGACCCTCGTCCCCAACTCCCCTACGGCCTGGGAGGAGCACAAGGAGCTGGAAAGCCGGAACAGGGCTGCAGGCCGGGAGGAGTAAGCAAGCAGGACAGCAGGTGCACCTGACAGTTCTGTGTGAGCTGTGTGACCCGGACCCCTCACTCCACCTCCCCGGGCCTCTGTGGCCTCATTTGCAGGCTCTCAGTTTACCCCGACCTGCATCACTGAGTTTTTATTGCATGTGAGTCCTTTTTTATTTTTTTCAGAGTCTCATTCTGTCACCCAGGCTGGAATGCAGTGACAAGATCACAGCACGTTGCAGCCTCGATCTCCTGGGTTCAGGTGGTCCTCTTGCCTCAGCCTCTAAAGTAACTGGGACTACAGGAGCACACCACCACACCTGGCTAATTTTTTTTTTTTTTTGCGTTGGAGTCTCACTCTGTCGCCCAGACTGGAGGGCAGTGGCCGCTCCCGGCCACCACAGCCTCGACCTGCTGGGCTCCACGATCCTTCCGCCTCAGCCTTCCGAGTAGCCGGAATTACAGGCATGCGCTACCACGCCCGGCTGATTTTTTGATTTATTGTAGAGATTAGGTCTCGCCAAGTTGCCCAGGCGGGTCGTGAAAATTTTTTTTTTTTTGAGGCAGAGTCTCACTCCGTCGTCCTGGCTGAAGTGCCGTGGCACACTCACCGCCACCTCAGCATCCAACTGCTGGGCTCCAGCGATCCTTCTGCCTCAGTCTTCCAAGTAGCTGGAACTGTAGGCACGCACTATCACAGCTGGCTAATTTTGAGTAATTGTAGAGACGAGGTCTTGCTAAATTGCCCAGGCTGGTCTCAAGCCAGCTGGCTCAGGCAATCCACTCGTCTTGGCCTCCTCAAGTGCTGGGATTACAGGCAGAGCCACCAAGCCCAGCCTAACTTTTTGATTCACTACCAGACTGGTCTTGAATGCCTCGTTCAAGGGATCCTCCCGCCTCAGCCTCCCAAAGTGCTGAGATTACAGGTGTGAGTCACTGTGCCCAGCTAACTAAATCCTTTAGTTTTAAAAAATATTCCTCCAGGCCATGCTCAGTGGCTCAGCCTGTAATCCCATAACTTCTGGAGGCTGAAGTGAGTGGTTTGCCTGAGTCCATGGGTTTGAGACCAGACCGAGCAACTTGGCAAGACCTCGCCTCTACAATAAATAAAAAATTAGCTGGGCATGGTAGTGTGTGCCTGTGGTTCTGGCTACTTGGAAGGCTGAGACGGAAGGATCGCCAGAGCCCAGCAGGTAGAGGCTGGGGTAGCCGTGAGCATGCAACTGCACTCCAGCCTGGGCGACAGAGTGAAACTCTGACTCAAAAAAAAAAATTCCTTCAATCAATAAATGGTAACAGTTTCTAACTCTGTGTTACCATGGTTACCACCTGACACCTACAGTCTAGAATGGGCAGTGATCCAATCTCAGGGGCCCCAATTGGAATTGTAGAAATCGAGCTGCCAGTGTGGGTCTCAGACCAACGCAGTGTCAGAACCACCCCCTTAACCCCCCTGGGATCTCCTGCAGGCGACAGAAGCTGCTCTGAGAGAGGACAGCACTCACTGAGCATCACGGTGTACCATGCCTTGTTCTGAGAGTTCTGTGTGTCTTACCTTTTTTTTTTTTGAGTTGGAGTCTCACTCTGTCGCCCAGGCTGGAGTGCAGTGGCATGCTCCTGGCTACCACAGCCTCGACCTGCTGGGCTCCAGTGATCCTTCCACTTCAGCCTTCCAAGTAGCCAGAACTACAGGCGTGCGCTACCATGCCCAGCTGATTTTGTGTTTATTGTAGAAGCAAGATCTTGCCAAGTTGCCCAGGCTGGTCTCGAACCCACAGGCTCAGGCAGCCCTCTCACCTTAGCCTCCCAAAGTGCTGGGATTACAGGCTTGAGCTACTGAGCCTGGCATGTTTTACTCTTTTTGACCCTTATAGTCCCAAAGCGGTAGGCGCTATTGCATCCCATTCCACAGGTAAGGAAACTGAGGCCCCAGAGCTGTGAAGCTGCTTGCCACAGACCTCCCAGCTGGTAAGATTTGAACCCAGGTGGTGAGAGGCTCAAGGCCATACTCCCACGTGTTCTTTGCTGAGGTTAGCTGTGCCCACTCCTGCCCTGGAAGCCACTTCAGCCAATTAAATCAGCATGTGTGAGATGGGAGTCTTCCCCTCCAGCAGTCCTCTGCCTACCTACATGCTGGTGGGTTCCAGGCTGTGCTGAGATTGTTGCCATGTCAGACAGGTATGGGAACTGAGGTTCAATGGGAAGTGGGGATACTTCGAGATTCCCTCACACAGCCTGTCAGAGGTAGGTAGGATGGGGACCCAGGTCTGCTGGCTGCAACACTGCTGTACTCAGACATCGCCTCCTCCTGGAAGCCCTCCTTGGTTACCTCCCAGATAGCTCAGGTCCCCTCTATACCCTCCGAGCACTGATCAGGTGACCAGACAGAAATAACTGGAGAGATTCCTTGATATCTGAGACCTGAGGCTTTGTGAGGGCCAGGGCCGAGAAGGTCCCAGTCACCTTAGTATTCCTGCAGGTGTGCAGTGCCTTTTACACAGAGATAATCAATGGCTATGTGCTTAACGGATGAAAAAGTGAATGAATGCACCACCTACACATATAGGCCAGAGGCAGAAGCAGCAGCATAAAGAGGTCAGGAGGATAGCCAGGCTCAGTGGCTCAGCCTGTAATCCCGCACCTTGGGAGGCTGAGGTGAGTGGATTGCCTGAGCCCGCGGGTTCAAGACCCG
>NW_007065289.1:24232-34238 GCF_000164805.1 Carlito syrichta
TGGGTGACAGAGTGAGACTCCCACTCAAAAAAAAAAAAAAGAGGTCAGGAGGTGCTGCAAGGAAAGCGGGGAGCCAAAGAGGCCTTCATCTACAGGCCCCGCCCCCGACGCATTCAACAAGCTTGCCAGCACCTAGCAACAGACGGCATGAACGAGATGGACACGGCCCTACTTGGTGGAGCTGACATTCTGATGGGGGAAAGAGACAATTTATGGACAAGTAACTAAACGATCTGCAAGCCACCATGAAGGCTACTGAGGCAGAGATCAGGAGTTATTAGGGAGGAGGGTCAGGGAAGGCTTCCAGAAAGAGGTGGCATCTGTGTTGAAACCCAGACAAAGGGGGGAGGGGGCTTTGTGATGAACCAGGGAAGAGCGGTCAAGGGAACAGCAGGTACAAGGGTCGGGGGCAGGGAGGGCAGGGAAAGCTCAGCATGAGGGAGCTGGGAGAGGCCAGGATGGCTGGAGCCAGCGAGCAGAGTGGAGAGAAGGCCAGAGAGGCAATGGGGGGCAGGGACGGGAAGGAAGGGCTCCCAGGCTCGGGGCCTGAGTTCCTGGGAGGACCCGGAGGTAAGCTGGAGGACTCCTGTCTCCAAGGGAGAGGCTGAGGGAGCCCGGAGCTCAGGACCTCAGGGCAAAAGACAGAAATATGGGGGCTGTGATGGTAGAAATGGTTCTGAAAGCCTCAGGGCCAGAGGGAGTTCCCAGGGGAGAGGCTCAGACTCAGCAAGTTAAGAGTTCCGCGGGAGGCGGCACCAGAACAGAAGCCACCAAAGGCACGACCAGGCCCTGGGGGCGGCGAGCACAACAGCGCCATCTAGGGGCTCAGGAAGGCAGCTTCCAGAAAGCTGGGCAGGCTGGGGGCCCAAGGCAGCCAGGGGATAAGGCAAGGATGGGGTGAGACCCAGCAGGAGCAGATGGTGGTGTGTGGTGGGAAGTGGACCGGGAGCCGGGCCCAGACCTCACAGGGGATGCTGCAGCCTGGAAAGGGCAGGCGTGTGGGCCTCAGACCAGATTCTGCCCCCTCTCTGGGCCTCAATCCTATCTCTTCAGGAGAGTGAAAACTCCAGCCAGCCCTGCCCCCTGGGGGCTCTGAGACTGGTACAGAAGCCTAGAGGTGACTGTGCTATTAAGTAGCAGCCACAGTTGCTGCAAACATAAGAAGGCACAGAGTAGGGGGTCTCGGTTTCACTGTCTGTCACACAGGGAACCCACCTTCTCTAGCCTCTATCCCAGGGCCCATGGTCCAGCTTCCATGCCTCAGCCCAGGTGAACATCCTCAAACTTCCTGTGTCCTTGCCCTCTCATCAACCTTCTATGGCTCCCTAGTACCCCCAAGAGAAAGCCCCAGATTCTTAGCCTGACTTTCAAAGAGCCCCAAGACCTCCCCTCTGCTGGTCGTATCTTCCCAGTGTCCCCAGCCAACTTCTCACTGCACAACCCGGGGCCTTTTCCCATGTTCCCACTACCAAGCAACCTCCCTGGACGGCCACATCATGACCTGAAGTTCTGTGCCACACTGGGGTTAGTTCTGTCCCGTGCACTGGGCCAGACACTCCTTTAGGTCAGGCAGGGACCTGACCTATCTTGGAGCCAGGCCCAGAGCAGAGTCTGTAGTAGAACCAGGGAGTGAGAGGCTGGGCCCACCTGCTCTAGCTGCAGCTGCATGGTGCGCTGTGCCGCCACATCCCCCAATGCAATCTCCACATAGGGGCAGCTGGAGTTGGCTGTGGGCCGCTGGGTGCGTGTCGACTGGATCTCCTTCAGGGGGAACTTTACTATCAGCTCCTGGGAGTGCAGGGAGAGAAGCCAGACAGGTGGGGACAGTGTCAGCCACCCTTACCCCTCCCCTGCAAATCAGATCAGGAGAAGGCAGGAATTAGAGTAGCAGTTTCCCAGTAACTTGCTGTGGGACCTTGAACAAGTCACTTCACCCCTCTGGACCTCAGTTTCCTAACTTGTGGAATGGATTTAACTGACATTGACAATGCATCTGCTATGTGGCAGGCACTGGTCTAAATGCTGGGAGACAGAGGTGTCATGGGTGCTGCTGGTGCCCTGACCTTCACATCAAAGCTGCTTCTCGTGAACACCTGCACCTCTTTGAAGACTTTATTTCTGGTCCAAGGACCAAGTTCGGACCACATACAGGGACAGCTGGAGTGATAGAGAGTTGGTGCCTCAGAAGGAAGCTCAACTAGTGACAGATGAGGGGTGTGTAGACACCTAGCTCCCTGGCCCCAGGGGAGAAGGCTGTCTCTTGGGGTCCCCGCAGGGCTGACCCTTGTTTCCCAAGTCAGAAATCTGCGGGGTGACACTCCATCCATTGGTTCCATCCCGTTCATCTCATTTCCTCACTGCAGTGTTTCCTAGAATCAACTCCAAATCAACCACTTGCCCTGGAATCCCATTTCGGGGTCCACTTCTGTGAGCAAAACATAAGATTGGGGGTAACAGGCCCTATTTGTTATGGGCCCCACTGTGTCCTCATCACATTCATATGTTGGAGCCCTAACCCCCAGTAGCTCAGAATGTGACTCTTATTTAGAGACAGGGCCTTTAAAGAAGCGATGAAGTTAAAGTGAGGCTGTTACAGGGGCCCCCACTCCAATATGACATGTGTCCTTATAAGAGGAAATCCGTAGCCAGGCTCGATGGCTCAGCCTGTAATCCTGCGCTTTGGGAGGCTGAGGTGAGTGGATTGCCTGAGCCCGCGGGTTCGAGGTCCGCCTGGGCAACTTGGCAAGACCTCATCTCTACAATAAATCAAAAAATTAGCCGGGCGTGGTAGCGCACGCCTGTAGTTCCAGCTACTTGGAAGGCTGAGGCAGAAGGATCGCCGGAGCCCAGCAGGTCGAGGCTGCGCCTGGCCACTGCACTCCAGCCTGGGCAACAGAGTGAGACTCCAACTCAAAAAAAAAAAGAAAGAAAAAAGAGGAAATCCGGACACAAAAAGAGACACCAGGGATGTGCACACCCAGAGGAAAGGCCACGGGGGACACAGCGGGAACACAACCATGTGCAAACCAAGGAAGGAACCAAACCTGCCCCACTTTGATCCTGGACTTCCAGCCTCCAGAACTACAGAAGGAAACCTCTGTCATTTAAGCCATTCAGTCTGTGATATGCCTACAGCAGTGCAAGCAAACGACTGTATGGTTTGTGTCTCAGTGTGTGGCCTGCCTCATTCCACCATCACAACACCCCTACAAAGGGTGCACTCTCCCAATATCCTCACTTTCCAGAGGAAGGAAGTGAGGCTCCCAAAGAGGAAGAGACTTGCCCAAGATCACACAGGTGGAAGAGGCAGAGCTGGGTGTCCACAGCTGGAAATCCCAGCCCCTCAGAAGGGGTGGGATCAAAGGACAGAGTGGTGACGGAGGTGCCAGGCAAAGGCCACTCACGTGGGTCTCAGTGCTGAGGAAGTTGAGGCCGTTGTGGTTGACAGCAAGAATGCAGGGGGCCGGCACAGTGATGTTGCTGCAGCTCTGGATGAAGAAGAAGGAGGAGCCGAACATGGGCAGGGCGCTGAGGAGTCCTGGATGGGGAGAGGGGACAGTTACTAGGCTGGGCCAGGTGCATCAATGGCAGCCATGACCCTGAACTGCACAGCTGGCCTGCAGCCATGTTCTCCCTGGATGTGTCCGGCTCAGGGGCCCTCTGCCTGGGTCTCCTCCTGCCTCTCTGACTTCCCCTCTTGTGACCTCTTCCCCTATCCCTGCTTGCAGCTCTTCTTCCTCTGCCCAGGGCCACCCTGAGCCTAGGTGACAGTTTGGTGAAAAGTTTAAAACGTTGTTCTCTCCTGGCAGGTGCTTACCTCAGCTGGCACTGAAAATGTACCCCTCCAGAAAGACTCGCCCCGCCCCCCACCCAGCATGAACTCCCCTGGCCCTGCTCTTACCTAGAAACTGGGCGCGGGCCTGGTGGGGGCTGAGCGCCTGCGTTTGTTGCCGGTGCTGGCTGACCAGGTTGAGCCAGGCCGAGCCAGCCATGGTGCGGTAAAGCTGGGCTGGGATGTAGTCCTGGACCTCCCGCCTATGTGAGGGGAAAGGGATCCTAAGCCAGCACACAGCGATCCTCATTGCGTGGCAGGTGTGTGGGGCAGGTACGCCCTCTGCACCTCCCTGGAAGACTGAACGCTGGGGAGTGTGAGGGTGAAGGCCCCCTGGCACTTGGAACACACCAGAGCCAGCACCACGGGGACCCCTGTTTGCACTTAAGGGAATTGCAGTTCTGAGAAGTTCACCAACTAGTTCAGGGTAATGCAGTGACTATGTGAGTTGGTGGCAGGGATTAGGGGGACAATATTTAAATCCTAGGTAAATTCATCCTTCGTAGCGGGGCTCGGTGCCTCAGCCTGTAATCCCACGCTTTGGGAGGCTGAGGTGAGTGGATTGCCTGAGCCCGCGGGTTCGAGACCTGCCTGGGCAACTTGGAGAGACCTCATCTCCACAAAAAATCAAAAATTAGCCAGGCGTGGTAACGCGCGCCTGTAGTTCCAGCTACTTGGAAGGCTGAGGTGGAAGGATTGCTGGAGCTCAGCAGATCGATGCTGGGTTGGCTGTGTATGTGCCACTGCACTCCAACCTGGGCAACAGAGTGAGACTCCAACTCAAAAAAAAAAAAAAAAAATTCATCCTTTGTAGCTTCTGTACCCAAGCAGAAGCCCAAGCCAGAAAGGTAAGAAGCATGTGGGAGAGGGAAACATTGGGGTGGGCAAAGCAGTTGTCACAGGGCTGGGCAGAGCCCAGGGCTGAGATTCGCGGGGCCTCGGGGTTGAGCCCCCCTGGGCCATGAGCACCCCACCATCCCCTTTCTCTCTGACACTTGCTGGCTACCTCAGACAGCCCCTGTGCCTCTTGGGACATCTGGGAAATACCAACAGCGGCCCCAGTCCATCCCAGCCACCCAGGGCTACAGACATGGGAAAGGTTGGAAGAAAGCCAGGGGGAATGGCTTCCTCCCAAGAAATCCCCTAGGTTACGTCTATCCTTCCCAGCACTGCTGGGGAAAGAGCCTGGCATCTGGATTCAGCCTCCCCAGGTCTGAATCCTGGTTCCTCCACCCGCAGCTGGCTAAACTTCCGTAAGCCAAATAACCTCACTGAGCCTCGGTTTCCTCATCTATAAAAGGTGAAAATAAAGTGCTGTCAGGAAGAATGGCTGAGACAATGCATGTGTCTTGCAAAAGCTAAGAGCTCTGATTAATTTGATCCGTGACTAGAATTATACCTTTATACGCTTCCTGCTCTTTTCATTTGAAATTATAACATTAGAAAGGCTTTGCATATTGCGCTCTTACTGTGTTACAGGCACTGGGATATAATGTAGCATGGACATCATCTTACTGCCATTTATATCACTTAAAATGTGGTTGAGAGTCTAGGAGGCCAAAACCATGTTTATAACAATGTAAGAAGCTATTTGCCTTTTCCCCTCTCATTCTCTCTCAAGTGTACAGTGGAGTTTTCCAAGGGCTACATGACATGTGACATGTAGCAGACTGACTGAGAAGCAGATCTGAATTCAGCTGCCTTCTCTTAAGTCAGACAGAGAAGAACTGTGCAAAATGTAAAATAGTACCACTCTTCTCACTGAATGTTTTTTTTTTTTTTGAGTTAGAGTCTCACTCTGTCACCCAGACTGGAGTGTAGTGGCACACTCCTGGCCACCGCAGCCTTGACCTGCTGGGTTCCAGCAATCCTTCCACCTCAGCCTTCCAAGTAGCCGGAACTACAGGCATGCGCTACCACGCCCAGCTAGTTTTTTATTTATTGTAGAGATGAGGTCTCACCAAGTTGCCTGGGCTGATCTAGAACCCGCGGGCTCAGGCAATCTACTTGCCTCAGCCTCCCAAAGTGCTGCAATGACAGACTGAGCCACCGAGCCCGGCCTATTCTTATTTTTAAATGAATTAATACATTGATATTTTGAATTTTTTCTCAGTTTTAATTTGGAATCGGGTAATTATATTAATAGATACAACCCACATAAACAAAAGCTCTTTGGGGTTCTATTTTCCTTCAAAAAAATTGTTTTTTGAGTCAGAGTTTTACTTTGTCACCAAGGCTAGACTACAGTGGCAAGTTCGCAGCTCACCACAACCTTAACCTCCTGGGCTCAGGTGATTCTTCCATCTCAGCTTCCTGAGTAGCTAGGATTCCAGACGCATGCCACCATGCCCGGCTAATTTTTTGATTTTTTTTGTAGAGACGAGGTCTCACTGAGTTACCCAGGCTGGTCTCAAATTCCTGGCCTCAAGTGATCCGCCTGCCTTAGCCTCCCAATGCACTGGGATTATAGGCATGAGCCACCACACCTGGCCATGGGGTCCTATTTTCAAGAATACAAAAACGTCCTGAGACCAAAAGTTTGAGAATAACTGATTTACATTGTCAGCATTAATCACATCTTTGAGAACATCAATTTAAAGGCTGCCTAGTGCCCCAAATTTACTTAATGAATCCCTTGTTGGATATGGAGATTGCTTCCAACCTTTTGCTGTTGTAGGTAACATTGCAGTGAACGTTTTTGTGGCTAAATCTTTCTGCATAGCCCTGAGTATTTCCTGGACCACAGGGAATGTGTGTCCTCGAAGTTTTATCATTACACTTGCTCTGCGCTAACACCAGCCAGAAGCAACTTGCCATGGAAGGGAGGCAGGGTCCCACGACCTATGGCTAGCTGGAGGACTACAGCTCCAAGGCCTGGACAGTCCCTTTTCAGAGGTAGCCTCAGGTATAAGAGGGGCAATGGGTGGCTGGGGAGGGCGGGATTAGGGTAAGAGGGCTGGGTTGCCTGTTCACCCCGGCCAAGACAGGAGGCAGGTGCTCACACACTGGGTAGGTAGAAGTGGTCCTGGGCACGATGCTGTAGTGAAGCCAGCTTGGACACCTGTTGCAGCTGCTGTTCGCTAGGCCGGCTGGCAGGCACGCTGCTGAAGAGGCCCTTCAGGTAGTCAGGCAGGACCTGTGGGGAGTGCTTGAATGAGGACTGCCAGGCAGGCACATGCTCTGGCATTCGCCTGCATGAGGCCTGGAGATGTTGGTTTTAATCACTGCAGCCCTATCCTCTTCTGGGGCAGGATGGCCTGTCACCTTCCTGGGTTTTGGGGAATATAGCAGAAGCATGTGACAGTAAGCTGTGAGGGCTGTGGCTTTGAAGCCCACGAAGGAGTCCCCATGATGCCCTGGCAGGAGTGTGGGCTGGTGAGAGCAGAGCACCAACACTGTGTGTGCACAAGTGTCCACAGGCCCCAAAGGCCTTGGAGGGCTTGCCAAAACTGACAGCCAGGCTGCACCCCAGAGAGTTTGACCCAGTGGACCTGAGGCAGGGTTTGACAACTGGCATTCAGTTTTCACCAGTCCACAAACCTCACATCCGTGGCATGGTACCAGACTACACAGGGCTAGGCTTCAACAGTGACACATGCAGCTACAAAAGCTAAGTGACCATATTGTGTACATGGAATTGCTGAAGTCTTGGCACCAGTTCCACAAAAATACACGCTGTCTGGCCAAGTGCTTCCACAAATACCGGCACAGTAGGGGAGAACCCAGATTTTGTAAACTCCAGGATTCTGGCTTAGAGGATTTCCAAGGCTCAAAGACAAAAGTAACCAATGAGCAAGCCCTGCTCAGGCCTTTGAGTGAGGAACAAGCCAATGCTCAGAGGAGGAAGAAATCAGAAGGAAAGGGGAGCTCAGAGAGGGCCTCGTGGAAGAGGTGCTGTTTGGGGGCAGCCTTGCTGGGGAGGACTTAGAAAAGCCGATAGATGGAAGGGGCAGTCCAGATGGAGTGACAGAGTGTGCCAACGCCCACGAAGAGGTAGTAAGGGTGATGTTGCTTTGACTGCTCACAGGAGACCATGGAGGGCAGATGCTATTTTGACTGCTCAGAGGAGACCGTGGAGGGCAGCCGAGGCACCAGGATTAGAAGCGCCCACAGGGCCTGAATCCTGAAGGCCTCAGACACCAAGGCCATAGAGTCTGATCTCCCAGGCCCAGGGAAGTCCAGGGGGAGCCCACATGTGCTGACCTGGTTATAGTGCATGGTCACATATAGCTCGTTCTCAAACTTGAGCGGCTGATCCCAAAGCACACGCCGGAACCACAGCATGTAGCCACCATCCACCTGCTCCATCTCTGAGGCCACGTCCAGGATGTAGGCACTGCGGCTGAGCGGGCACACGTGCTGGCCTGCAGAAAGCGGGGAGCAGGGCTGGGTGGAGCATGTGTGTACACGTGTGTGCACCTGTACAGAGCGTGTGCAGACCCTGGCCTGCCACCAGGTGAGACATCGCCTCCCCCATCTGGGACACAGCTTCCTCATTGAAAGAGAGAATGTTTATGGACTAGGGTGGCCTATGTTTTACTGAAATGTTGATGACCACGATGGAAATCACTTCAGGTCAAAATTACAAGTCAAGCCGGGCTCGGTGGCTCAGCCTGTAATCCCGCGCCTTTGGGAGGCTGAGGTGAGTGGATTGCCTGAGCCCACGGGTTCAAGACATGCCTGGGCAGGCGAGACCTCATCTCTACAATAAATCAAAAAATTAGCCGGGCGTGGTAGCGCCTGCCTGCAATTCCGGCTACTCAGAAGGCTGAGGCGGAAGGATCACCGGAGCCCAGCAGGTCGAGGCTGCGGTGGCCGGGAGCGGCCACTGCACTCCAGTCTGGGCAACAGAGTGAGACTCCAACTCAAAAAAAAAAAAAAAAATTACAAGTCAAGTTCCATTGCTCCTGGAGGCTGGGCTGTGCCGAAGAGGGCCCTGAGGTTGGCCTGCTGGGTTGGGAAAGTGCCCTAGGTTATGATCAGAAAAGGCCCAGCCCCTTTCCAGAGGAAGCTAGAGACAAGAAAAAGCACAACAGCCCTCAGACCATGAGACCCAGTGGATGCCTTTCTGCAGACCTCCTTCAGGAGAGACCCCTTGCTGAGCACCTGGCATGGGTGGGGGCGGGGAGGACTTGGGTCTGAGCCTGGGAGACAGGCTGAGGTTTTTCCTCTCCTGCACTGACAGCTCCACACCTGCAGTAATACCTTACCAAGGAGAGGGGGTTTGATACGATAAGAGCCCAGGCTGCTGTGGCCAGACTACCTGGGCTCAAAGTCCCACTGTGAGACCATGGGTAAGTCATTCGACTTCTGTGGTAGGCTGAAAAATGCCCTTTTTTTTTTTTTTTTTTGAGTTGGAGTCTCACTCTGTCACCCAGACTGGAGTATAGTGGCCACTCCCGGCCACCGCAGCCTTGACCTGCTGGGCTCCGGCGATCCTTCCACCTCAGCCTTCCAAGGAGCTGGAACTACAGGTGCGTGCTACCACGCCCAGCTAGTTTTTGATTTATTGTAGAGATGAGGTCTCACCAAGTTGTCCAGGCGGGTCTCGAACTCGCGGGCAGGAAATCCACTCACCTCAGCCTCCCAAGGCATGGGATTACAGGCTGAGCCACCAAGCCTGGCTAAAAATGGCCCTTTCAAAGATGTCCAGGTCCTAAGGCCCAGAATTGTAAATATGGCAAAATGCACTTTGCAGATGTGATGAAGTTAAGGATCTGGAAATGGGGAATTTATCCTGGTTTATCCAAGTGGGCACAATGTCAGCACAGAACGTTCACAAGAGGGAGGTAAGAGGGTCAGAATCAGAGGAGATGTGAGGCCGGAAGCAGAGGAGGGCTAGGGAGAGATATTTGAAGACTCTACACTGCTGATTCTGGAGATGCAGGAAGGCTCCATGAGTCAAGGAATGTGGACAAACTCTGGAAACTGGAAGAGGCAAGAAAACCAATCCTCCCCTAGAGCCTCCGGAAGAAACACAGCCCTGATGACACATAACTGTATGTCATAGCAGCAATAGAAAACTAATTCAGCCGGGCTCAGTGGCTTAGCCTGTAATCCCGCGCTTTGGGAGACTGAGGTGAGTGGATTGCCTGAGCCCGCAGGTTCGAGACTCACCTGGGCAACTTGGAGAGACCTCATCTCTACAATAAATCAAAAAATTAGCCAGGCGTG
>NW_007065289.1:34415-40777 GCF_000164805.1 Carlito syrichta
CCCTTCCCTTCTCCCCCGCCCCCCAGTAGATCGTAGCTGGATTTGGGCAGGTAGGACTGAGTGCGCATGGTTGAGGGCTGCGGCAGAAGTGAGAAAGCTAGTTTGAGGTGGTTGGAGCTGACCAGCTGGTGGCAGGAAGCAAGACCATGGTCTAGAGTGAGAGGCAGCAGATAGAAGGGGCTTTGGGCAATGTGAAGGTCCCCTAGAGTCACAGGACCCCTCCTTGAGAAGGCCCTAGTAAGTCCTCAGGAGAGGGCGCCTATGGCCACTATTAAGGTAGAAAAAGCAGAAATAAATACTTGCACCTTTGGGTGCATGAGTCTATTAATGGAAACCTTCCCAGGATGTCATCTCCTTGAGGGCAGGGCCTATGTTCTTCCCGCTGAGCAGATCCCAAGGGGCAAAGGGAGGAATTAAAGAAGGCCCTTGTCTTCCATGAGCTCCCAGTTGAGACAAACTCCCAAAAAACAAGGCAGAGAGGGACAGAGGAAGGGCTGGGTACTTGGTACATACAGAGGTCCTTCCACATGGGGATCAGGGGCTTCTGGGAGTTCCTGATAGATAAGTCCAGAAAAAGCGGGGGGCACTTCTGGGAGGAAGTGGCACCTGATCTGGGCCTCAAAGTCTAGGTGGAACGTCCCACATGGCCAAAGACCCAGTGCTGGGAGTGAGCCCCTCATGCTCAGTCCTCCTGGTCACTTACCACGGTTGGTGACAACGAAGATAACATATTCATCAAAGGCCTCCGGGCGTGTGAGAGCCATCTCAGCACAGATCTCTTCTACCACATCCAGGGCCACCTGGGAGATGGGGTGCAAGGGTGAGGCTGAGCCAGCTGGGCCTGGCCTCAGTTTTCCCAGCCTTACCCAGGCCCCAGGAGGTCAAATGCAGAGTGCCCTCAGCCCTCTACAGAGGTCAAATGCAGAGTGCCCTCAGCCCTCTACAAAGTCCTCTGAGATCTCTGAGCATCAGCATCAGGAAGGGCAAGAACACAGCTTTTGGAGTCTAAGACAAGTTCGAGTCCTGCCTTTGTCCCTTATTATCTGCAGTGTGACCCCGAGCTGGAGGCTTAACCTCTCTGAGGCTCAGTTTGCTTTTCTGAGAAATAAATCTTGCTTTATGGGGCTGCAGGAGAACCTGAAAGGAGCTCACATCCTTGGGGGCTCCCCCACCTCCACCCTGGAGACTAGGGTGTCCCAGTCTCTCCAGCACCTGCTTGCAGAAGACATTCCCTCACTTACGGTGCATGTTTTGATTTTGAGATGCCTTTCAAGGCCTCCAGGAAGAAGAAAGAGCTGCCTTTTGGAACTGCGACCTGCCTGAGGATGGGTAGGCAGGAGAAGGACAAGAGGCTGGGTCTTGAGATCCAAGGCAGCCCTTGTCTCCTGCCACTGGAGGCCCCAGACAAAGCAGTCCTGGGCATGCACATGTCAGAACACATGTGCACCCAGACCTTACAGGGTCCATCTGCACACCCCTGAGTGCATATGCACCAGACAGAGGGGTCTCTGGGCAGGGCTCGAGTCTCCAATTCATACTGTCCCACACTTACCAACATGGCCCGAAGTTCCATGCTGCTGGGGAACTCCAGGCGGCCCCCAAAGCGTGAGGTTTTCTGCAAGTTCTGCTCACAGGCCTTGGCGATCCCTGCAGAGGCAGGTAGTCAAGGCCTTGCCCAAGGTGGGTAGTGGGAGAAAGGGGCTCCTCTTGCCACCAGCCATAAGCCCACTGTATTCTCTTCACACACTGTGGGGTGGGCATTTATTCCCCCATTTGATAGTTAAGGAAACTGAATTCAGAAAGGCAGTGATTTGCACAAGGTGAACAGTTAGAGTTTAAGAGCTAGATTTGAAGCCATATCCCGTGTGGCTAAGAGCCTTTAGTCAAGCCTACAGGTTCTGTGGTCACTTATAAGCCTGAAAACAGTTATCACTCTGTGCTGTTGATTGGGGAGCTCACCCCAAAGAGGCTCCGTGGCTAGGGTGACGTAGGTCTGCCCCTGCCAGTGGGACCCCTCGCCAACCACCCTCCCTTACCCAGGCCACCCAGTGCAGAAGATCATAGTATCAGTGCTCCATTTCTCTGGGTCAGGAGTTCTAGATGCCTTCACATATCTGAAGACCCTTCCTCAGGGAGCTGGAGCTATTACTCTTTGGGTCTGGGGATGTTTGCTAACTGAATCAGAGAGAAAGATCCAGAGGCAGGGAAGGTGAAGTCCCCTATCTCCTTCACGGCTGCCATGGTGACTAAAGGGGCCCTAGCCTTTCTTCGGGAGCCGAGGGGGTTGCTATGGAAACAAGGCTGAGAAAAGGTCCCTTCCTCACACTCCAAGAAGGAAAGACCAAGACCCAGCCACCAGCTCTGGGCCTGCCCCTGCCTGGCTCCACTCAACACCCTTGCCAAGTACCAACAGCTAGAGAAGCCGGTCCTCACCCTGGTACTCCAGGTTCTTGCCCACCTCCTTCTCGTCCTCTCTCATGTGCCACATATTCCCATCCCTAAACCCCTCCCACCTAGCACAAAACTCCCTCCGGGATGCATTCCCTGACCATCCCCCCTTCCTCGTTAGGTCAGATCATCTATTGCACTAGTACTTGTGGCAACTCCGCAAGCATTTGGGGAGTAAACTACTAAGAGTAAACACTGCCTGGCATCTGTGAAGGGCCAAGTCCTCTGGGTTTCCCCCTCACCGGCTGCCTGCCCAGTCCTCAGGCAAGAGACATGCAGCCCTAGGTCCCTCACTGGCACCTCACCCTGGAAGGGCAGGCCTGGAGTCCGGCTCACATCTTGGAGGAAGCGAGTGAGGTGTGGGAGGAGGACCTCCGAGCAGCTGTGGTAGGCCGCCACGATGTACAGCAGCCTCCAACCTCGCTGGCAGCTGTCCCTACAAGGACACACACAGGGAGCCACGTCACATGTGGCCACAGCACTAGAGTGGATGTCAGGCAGGGATCTCCTGAGATTGGGTGGAGGCTTCCGGCTCTCAGGCAGCTCCTGTCCCCTGAGGATGCTCCTCCCTGCCCAGGGAGAGCAGGCTGGGTGGGCCCCAGAGCAATGTAGAAGGTATATTCTGCTTGGGGAGTCAGAGTGGCATATGGGAAAGGAAGGGGATGAGGCCCTAGACATCTTCCCTGGGTAGAGGACCTCTCTGAGGAGGCTTCTGGGCAAAGAGGAACCCGCTGAGGCTGTGCAGAAGTTGTGGCAGCTAAGGTCTGGGGCTGGGAGGAGAAGGAGGATATGTTGAGTGGCTCTAAAATTCCTGAGAGATGAAGAACAAGCAAAGGAGGTAGAACAGATGGGGACAGGAGACCGAGGGTAACAAGAGCAGCACACACACTGTGTGCTGGCCCTGTGTGAGCAAAATACAGTAATTCATCTTCATACTGCCCTAGGTCTGAGAGCTTTGTTTGTGGGGACCTCTGGTATGCACTTAGGCCTCCTTTGGAAAACTACCCACCCCTCTCTGGATCCCTGTGGTTGGGAGATGGGCATGGGAGTCAGATCTGGCCTAATACAACACTGCACCTCCCTGGCTACAGTGATTGGCTTAGGGAGAGGCATATGATCCAGGATTGGCCAATTAGAGTTTAGAATTCAGACTCCCTCTGGCTATGGTAATTGGTTTGGAGACACACATGTGACCCAGTTCTAACCAATCAGCACTCTGCACACATTGTGGTTGGTTCAGAGTTGAGCATGTGACCAACTCAGGCCAATAAAGTTGGCTTTGGAAAATTTTTGTGTGTGCAAATGCTGGGTCTTGCTTTTCCTGGGATTGCTAAACTGGAAATGTCTCCCCAGAGCTGTCACCTTGCTAGCCTGTGGGAGAGACTCCCTGGGAATAACATCAACACAGAGGAAAGCAGGGCTAGAAGATGGAGAAAGCCTGCTTCCCAATGGCACCAGGATCTGGCTATGACTGAAGCCATATACTCATTGACTTTTCAGTTCCCTGAGCCAATAATGTTGCTCTTTTGCTTAAATCATCTTGAGTTGTAACCAAGAGCAGAAATGGCATGTCCTGGGCCAAGCACTTCCAAAAACATGTGCTCTGTCTGTTAAGAGAGGAAGAGAGAAAAGGAGAGAAAATCGAGAGGGGGTGAGTCTGAGGAGGGGAGAGGCTGAATTGGCCTCTCCTGGAGCATAGACACAGTGGGAGGTTGGGGACAGGAGACTGAGGGTAACAAGTTCACTCACTGCTTGGAGCTGGTGTTGTCTGTGATCTGCTTCACAACTTGGCAGTAACACTCATCCCGCATTACTTCGTGGTCCCCACACAACTGAAGAAGGGCAGGGAAGTCACACACCAAAGATAAGCCAGGTACCACGCCACATACTAGGTACGTAAGAACAGGGTGGGTGCTTGGAGATAGACCTGGTGTCCCTTCCCAAGCCTCCTCCTCCCAGTGGAATGCATTCCTTTTTAAGCCATAGGAGAGACTTCCCAACCCAGTGTCTTGCAACTCTGGCTGACAGATCGGGAAACTGAGCCACAGAACAGGAAAGAGAGCATCTGGCAAAGGTGGCTGGACTGACCTTCAGGAGGGTGCAAAGCACATCCAGTTCACTCTGGCCCTTCATTGGGGCATCCCCCATGAACCTCATCACAGCTGTAGGAAAGACCGCTCCCATTCAGGCCCACCAAATCCCCAGCTGCCAACCCACCCTAGGAATCCCTAGGACTGAGCCCCTCCCTGGGAGCCTTGACCACAGGCAGCTGGGGACTTCTCTTCTCTTAAATGTGTCCCATGTCTGAGCTGGTGGGGAAGAATCTGAGGGCCAGAGATGAGTGGTGACAAGCAGGGGTCCCACAATGCTGGATCCCACCTGGCCCAGGACCCTGGCTATAGTCCCACCCCCAAACCTAGGAACATGTCAGTGGCCATCTTGTTGAGGCTGCTGTCGCTGAGTTCAATGAGGGATTCCTGGAGCGGGATCTGTGAGGGAGGGGAAGCTGTGTCATAAGGCGGGAGGCACATCTCAGAACAGGAGGAGGCCACATTGAGTTTTCAAGGCTGTATGATGACAGGAGAGTCGTCACAAAGGGGGAACGAGGCCTGACACTGGGCACAGATGCTGTCCCAGGGAAGAATCCAGGCTTCTCAGGGTGCCGAGAGCTGGAGGGTCTCACTGAGGACAAGCTTGTTTGCCCCAGAGCCTGGGAGGGGACTCATGCATCACCATTTTACAGATGGGGGAAACTGAGGCCCGGGACTGGACACCTTGGTGAAGCAAAGCATGTCCTCCAAAGTTCTGGACTCCTGACCCTCCTTGGATTTCAGCCTGAGGCCATCCCTGCAACAGGAGGTGGGCACCAATGATCTGTCTGGCCTCTGAGCCTTTGGCTACACCCTTTTCCCACATGGGAATGCTCTTGACCCATCACTCTGATCAGTCTACCAGGCAGGAAGGCCCCCAGAGTCAGACTGAAGGTGAGCCTCACCTGGGTGGTCCCTCATCCCTCCCACTAGAACTGAGGCCTCTAGGCCAACAGCCTGCAGCTTGAAGGTTGCAAGCAGCCCCGAAGATCCTTTCCAGTGTGGGAAACAGAGGTGGGGCTGCCACTCACTGGGGTCTCCTCTGAGGGTCTCGAAAGTACTTCTGGGCAAACTCAAGCATTGTGTATGGTGGGAGCGCCAGGGCGTCATCTCCGCGGTCAGCAGAGCAGACCCTGACTGGGGGACCCTGCAGGAAAGGCAAAGCTAGGAAGGCCTGTCTGGCCACTTGCCACCTGGCCCTCTGGTCAAAGCTGACAACGCAACCCCTCTCTGACTGGGTCCAGAGGCACTCAGGCTGCGCACTCACCCAACCATCAGCCCCCACCCTCACCTCAGTCCAGTTGGCCTCAGTCCCTCAGTCTACCCACCCCTTTGCTTAGGGGGTGGATCCCGCCCCCTGCCCCACATGGCCACACCTACCACGAAGCTAGTCCCTGCCTGAGGTTGGCTTGTCACAGTGGATCCTGCCCCTCGCTACTTAGTTTGACCTGGTTCTACCCCTCCCTAACTCCACTCCATAATCCCAACCCTGCCTCTCTCCACTTACCTGGCCCCACCCATCCCTGGTTAACTTCACTTACTGGTGGGCCCAGGTTGGTCAGCCCCATAGCCTTGGTCACAAGCAGCAGACACACCCTTCTTCCCTATCCTATTTGGCCATACCTTCAACCATTTCCAGCCCCATCCGTGGGTCACACTTATAGCTTGCTCTTCCTGGTTCACCCTGTTCCAGGTCTGGCCATGCCCTTACCTGAATTTACTCCCCTTACATCCCACCCTACCCCACCCAGTCAGTCTCACCTCTCTCCGGCGGCCAACCTCATGTGCAGCGGCTGTAGAGGCCACAGCAGCGGCTACGGCGGC
>NW_007065289.1:40797-63483 GCF_000164805.1 Carlito syrichta
GCTGCGGCGGCTGCCCGGCCACGGCCTGGCTCGGCTGGCAACTGCAGGAAGTCAGGGGCAGCAGCAGGCTGCACCAGCTCAGAAGGGAAGAGGCCCACGCGCCCGTGGACCGTCCCGAACCTCCAGCCTAGAGGGCAAGTAAAAGGTCTAAAGGAAACAGGAGGGGCTTGTCTTGGGACTAAGGAGGCCCTTTAGGGATACCTAGTACTTCCTTAACCTCTCCCTAAAGCTCTGTGAGGACACCATGGAATCCATTTTACAGATGAGGAAACAGAGGCTCAGGGAAGGAAAGGGATTTTCTCAGAGCCACAAGACCACAGTGGGAAGCAAAGCTAAAAGGCAAAGCAGCATCTGTGGACTCTGAGGGCATGCAGAAGCACAAAGAGAGGCTTGGGCCACAAACATGGAGACAATAATGCTCACGGAGACCCCTCAGCCACATATGCAGGCAGAGCAGAGGACTGGGCTATACCGGCAGACGCTGACAGGCCATGCAGGGGCCTTAGGAGGCTGGGCAGCCCAGATCCCTTTTGGGCACCAAGAAGCCCGTACTGTGCCTCTGCAGCATGCTGCATTAAAGTAGAAGGAGCTCTGTCTGGGATTCCTAGGTTCGGGGCACCCACCAAAGTCAGGGCCTCTACGCCGCAGCTCCTCCAGGTACACAACCTTCTTTCGGACCACACAGCCGGCACTGTAGCCTGTGGGCCAAGCTTTTATCAGCATCTGCCAGGGAGGCACCCTCGGCCAGCCCCCCCTCACCTCCCTTGGCACCGACCCACTCGAGGGAGCTCCAGGGGTTGCAGGTGGATGATGTCACCCTTGTGGAAGGCCAGCAGCGCTGAATCCTCAGGCAGAAAATTCCTCACGGCAACCACGTAGTCAGAGTCCTGGGTTAACCAGGGGCAGGGTGATGAGCTGCAGCCCCTTGGCATCCCCCTCCCGAGGCCTAGGGCCACCCCTGCTCCTCACATCCTCTCTGACTTGTGAGGGAAGGGAGAACTCAGTAGATGAGAAGAGGGAAGGAAGGGCTGGAGGCCTGATCTGATGGACATGGGCGGAGGTTGGGGCTCACACATCCACTTTGCCCACTCAGCCGCTCACCAGACCTTCCCATGGAAGATTTCCCTGGGCCTGGGGTACATGTATGACCCGCTCTAGGCCCAGGGGCTGCCCAGTCAGGAGTGGGAGGGATGGACAGAGACCAAGATGCAATGGGCAGGCCATGTAGCCATGGCAGGAGAGGAGGATAGCTGCTGAGGAACTCGGAGGAGGTGCTGTGCCACCCTGCTGGGGGCATGAATAGACATTTTCTGAATGAACAGTCAAATGGCATTTCAGTTGGAAAGCCTACACAAAAGCCTGAAGGCACACAGATATCTATGAACAGTCACTATGGACACACACACATTCACACTTCCCAAGCAGGCAGGGCTGGTATATAACTGGGGTGGGAGAGACCTGTTCTCAGGCCCTTGGCCTTGGGCAGTGGGGTTGGGGGGACATCTACAGGAGGAACTTGACCTTCTTCAGCTCCAGAATGAAGTCATCCACCAGGGTCTTGACCTGGTGAGCTCGGGCTGAGAAGAGAATGACCTTCTCGCTAGCCAAGTTGAACTCCAGCATGTTCTGGGAGGGCATGGTCACAAACAGGATATCCGCAAAGCTGGAAGATGGACAGGTGGCATGACGGCAGGAACCTGTGGCTAGGGGGTTGCTGCCCTTCCTCCACCGATCATGCCACTTATGTTTCTGCCCTGCTCTTTCTGAAGCCCGGCGCCAGTACCATCTCAGTCCCGTTAGGCCAGCCCCAAAGAACCCAGGACCTTCCTACCTCCCTTTTTTTTTTCTGAGTTGGAGTCTCACTCTGTCGCCCAGGCTGGAGGGCAGTGGCCACTCCCGGCCACCGCAGCCTCAAGCTGCTAGGCTCCGGCGATCCTTCTGCTCAGCCTTCCAAGTAGCTGGAACTACAGGCACGCATTACCATGCCTGGCTAATTTTTGATTTACCGTAGAGATGAGGTCTCGCCAAGTTGCCCGGGCGGGTCTTGAACCCACGGGCTGAGGCAATTCACTCACCTTGGCCTCCCAAAGCACTGGGATTACAGGCTGAGGCACCGAGCCCAGCCTCCACCTCCCTTTTCTGACCCTGCTGTAGTTTCAGTTTAGTTCCCATCATGCTTTGAGTCGACACTCCAGCCCCTTCCCACCCTTTGCCCTTTGGTCCAGGCTCCTGGATTTTGCCCACACAAATCTCTCTCTCTCACTCAGTAACCAAATTCTATTTTTTTTTTAGTTGGACTCTCACTCTGTTGCCCAGGCTAGAGTGCAGTGGCACACTCACAGCCACCACAGCCTCGACTTGCTGGGCTCAGGTAATCCTTCCGCCTCAGCCTTCCAAATAGCTGGCACTACAGGCATGCGCCACCATGCCTGGCTAATTTTTTTTTTTTTTGAGTTGGAGTCTCACTCTGTCATCCAGGATGGAGGGTAGTGGCATGCTCCCGGCCACTGCAGCCTCGACCTGCTGGGCCCTGGTGATCCTTCCACCTTAGCCTTCCAAGTAGCTGGAACTACAAGCATGTACCACCATGCCCAGCTAATTTTTTGATTTATTGTAGAGATGAGGTCTTGCCAAGTTGGCCAGACTGGTCTCGAACCCACGGGCTTAGGCAATCCTCCCACCTCGGCCTCCCAAAGTGCTGGGATTACAGGCGTGAGCCACTGTGCCCGGCCCCAGCTAATTTTTTTGTGATTTATTACAGAGACAAGGTCTCACCAAGTTGCCCAGGCTGGTCGTGAACCCCCAGGCTCAGGCAATCCTCTTGCCTCAGCCTCCCAAAGTGCTGGGATTACAGGCTAAGCCACCTTGCCCGGACTCCACATTTTAAAACAAGTTTTCACCCAATTGGTGAGCAAGGCTCTCTTCCCATCCTTGTGTTATAAAGGACAAAAGGGACTTCTAGCAGGGGAGGAGGGTATCGCAGAACCCAGTACAGTGCCACAGCAGCAGCACTGGTTCCCTTCCCAGGCTTGTCATAGCATGGTCATTTACAGCAAGGCTGCCCCTCTGCACAGTGAGCTCTGTGTGGATGGGGCAGCAGGCTCCTAGCTCAGCTCCTTCCTGGCCATCGTGTGACCTGAGACAAGCAACTTGTCTCTGTTGTCCCTCGGTCTCCCCAGCTCTAAAATGGGCTTGCATAAAGGGCTTGGCACAAGAGTCTGGCACATTATAGGTACTTGGTTATGGAGTGAGGAAATGCCGGTGCCAGTCTGCACTCCAGTTTCTGCCAGCCCCACGCCCCTGCCTGCCAGTCACCTGTATGCACGCAAGACCCGCAGCTGTCCACTGGCCTCCTGGCCACCTTTGACCATCCGCAGGAGCTTGATGCCTGTGTGGGACACAGCTAGGAGCTGCACGCCTGTGCCCACACTGCCCTGGGGCAGGGATGAAGGGTGTGTAAGAGTCTTTTCGCCTCATCCCTGAATCCCCTGGGCAAGTAGGGGACCAGTGGGGAGCTCGCACCGTGGCAGGGAAGAGGCGGGAGAAGTAGACCTCCCAGGTGTCCCGTGCGGCGCTGACCACGGCCCTCTTCACGCTCTCTGTTACCAGAGGCCTCTGTGTGTCCAGCTGATTCTGGGCTATGGGAGGCCAGGTCCGGTCAGGACTCTCTCGCCCTTCCCCTGTTGGCCCGCACCTCAGGGAGGTCAGGGAGGGAGGCTGACACCCAGCCAGAAGGTGTCTGACTAGTGTCTATACTGGGAAACTGGAACCCAGAGACTGACAAGATGGCTGGGCCATCATACGCCAGGCACTGCTGACCCCAAACACTCAGCCTTGCCATGCAAGGGCCAGAAGCACAGTAAGGAGGGCATGTCTGGGAGGTGGTAGGGCTGGACTTGTCAGCCTCAATCTCCCTGAGAAGGGCTGGCTGTGGCTCTGGCTGCCCCACCAACTCCTCCTTCCCCCTGGATACCAAACAGGGCCTTCATCCTCAGTCTCTCTTCCTTGGAGATGCGCAGGCAGGCCTCAGAGAGCGTGTCATGCAGGATCTGTGGGAGTGAGCTGTGATGTGGGTGGCCCGTGGGACTTTCCCAGCTGAGACCCCAGACTGGACTGTCTGGGATGAGTGGGAACATGAAGGTCCCATTTTGCAGCAGTGGGGTCATCTGTGTAAATCAGCTCCCACTTATAGGGGTCCTTTCTTTCCTCCTTGACTCCATAGGCTAGGCCGCCCTTCTTTGTCCTCATTTTATAATCTATACAGTGGGGTTTAGACATGACCTCTAGGCCACATCTACTCAAACTGTCACTCTGATTAGGTCACACCATGGGCTCACTGACCCTGTCCATGGGAGTGGGAGATTCAATGAAATAGCTTCCCAACTTCACCCTGGCCAAGAACCCCAAAACCCAGAGTGCAGAAGCAGGATGTGCACATAGCTAGTCTCTGTATGCACACTGCCCTGCTGAGTACACTGAGACAGAAAGGGAAGAGAAGACCTCACCTGCCGGAACAAGAGGTCTAGGTGCACAGGGTGGCTGTAGCTGTCCTTGGGGTAAAACACCTGTGGGGGCGGGGCTTCAGTGGGTGCCTTCGGACTGCCTCTCACCTTGTTTCACACCTCACTCCACCCTCCACATACAACCCCCGGTCACGCCCCAGCTCTGACTCCACCTGTGCCTGACCCTGTTCTCCTGGGCCCCTCCCCCAACTCCTAGATCTACCCCCCACCCCCATTCAGCCCTTTCCCTGGCTCAGCCCAAGCCTGGCACCTCTTTCCGCAGGAATATCCGCCAAGGGGCATCCTGGTAGCCATAGAAGCTGGGGTTGACAAGGCGGTGCAGCCGTGTCTGCACGGGTTCTTCTGGGGGATCCAGTGACCTTGAAGGCAGTACTGGAGAGCATAGGGTCAGGGGAGGCATGAGGAGGCACCTCTCAGGATGAAGTGAAGAGGCAGGGTGGGTGGGGGGGAAAGGGACCCCAGGGGCAGCCTCATGTGGAGGAGGGGGCTGGGGGTCCATTGACACCTACTCACAAGGGTCACATTCATATGACTGAGCCCTTCTTTTGACACATATAGAAAACACCTATTGAATACAGGCCAGTGCTGAGAGCTGAGGATACCCCAGTGAACAAGACAGACAGGGCCTCTGTCCTTGAGTTTAGTCTTATAGCAGGTGTGGGTGGAACAGACCGTTCAGAAGCAAAGCTTTTAGTGCCAAGCAATTTAGGCAAGAGTCTGGGGGCTGGTCTTGGAGGGTCCTTCACCCCTTCCTGATGGCCTAGGCAGACTTCTCTGAGGAAGCGACATTTGAGCTGAGACCTGAGTGTAAGAAGGGGCCAGACATGTAAAGATCTTGGGGTAGAGCATTCTAGGCAGAGGAAACAGCAAGTGCAAAGGTTCTGATGCAGGAGAGGGCTTGGTGTGTTCTGGGAACACAGAGGAACAGAATGTGCAAGGGGAGGGTGGAAGGAGCTGAGAGGGGAGGTGGGTAGATCATATGCTACAGTGAGGAGTTTGGAGCTCATTGTAGGAACCATCTGAGGGTTTCTGTCAGGAACACAATGTGAGCTGATCTCTATCTTTTTTTTTTTTTTTGAGTTGGAGTCTCACTCCATTGTCCAGGCTGGAGTGCAATGGCACGCTCACGGCCACCCCAGTGTCGACCGGGTGGGCTCCAGTGATCCTTCTGCCTCAGCCTTCCAAGCAGCTGGAACTACAGGTGTACGCTACCATGCCCAGCTAATTTTTGACTTATTGTAGAGATGAGGTCTCACCAAGTTGCCCAAGCCGGTCTCAAACCTGCAGGCTCAGGCAATCCTCTCACCTTGGCCTCTCAAAGAGCTGGGATTACAGGCTGAGCCACTGAGCCCGGCCAATTTCTATCTTTTCTGCCAAGAGATGGGGTATAGAGGTAAGGGCTCCAGCTGCGATGCCAGGAGGCCTGGGTACACATCCCTGGCCTGGTACTTTTGAGTTGTATGACCCTGGGCAAGTCACTTAACCTGTGTGTGCCTCCATTTCCCCATCCATAACATGTAGGACCAAATGGTACTGCCTTGAAGGGTCTTAGTAGGGTTAAGTGAGGCCAGGCTGGGTCTGGACTGAGTTCTGTGTTATATAAGTGTTGATATTATAATTATACCAGTTGCACACACAACATGTACACACTGGCTTAAGGACACAGATGCACACATGCCAATGACATACAGTTGAGACTCATCTGCGTTCCCAAACTTACTCATACACTTGGACACCCTGGTCGCTTGCCCCTCCCCCTTCCTGGCCCTCTCACCTGAAGTGGGCCCCATGGATGGCCTCGGTGCACTGGTCACTGGCTTCACCAGGGCCACGGCCTCTCTAGACACCTGTCCCACCCCAAAAAGAGTGCTCAGGGAGCAACAGACAGGCCCTGTGGAAGGGGTAGGGCTGTGGCTTTTAGGAGCAACAGTTTCTGAGGCACTCCTGGAGGCCTCTCTTTGTCTTCTTTTCCCCATGGGTTCAGCCCCACCCTGCCCCTCACCTGAGTGCCAGGTGCAACTCCCAGGTGAGTCATCTGCCCCTTCAGGATCATCAGGGCCTCCTCATGGGGGTCTGGCCTCTTCACGAACACCTTCCCACCATCCTTCCTGATAGGTATTGGCATATCATGGGTGGCTGACCCTGAGTCTCCCCTTCCCTGCCGCATACTCCTACAGTAGGGAGCTTCCTCCTCCACCCCCTCCCCATCATTATAAGCGAGAACCCAGCCAGGAGCAGAGACTGGTCCAAAGTGCCAGAACACAACCTGGACAACAGTATCTGGGCCTCCCTTTTTCCCCAGGGCTCATCTGGACCTATGGACATAAACAGATCCATTTCCTAAAGGGAGGTGGACAGGGTGGTCTTTGACTCAGTAGGCAGGTACACCGATAGTGGACATGCAGGCACAGTGAGGAGGCCACTCTCTGTTGGGCTGGAGGGCTAGGGCAGGGGCAGTGCAGACCTGAGGGCCTCAGGCCGGCCTCCCCGGGGTGGCTGCTGGTACTGCCTGACGATGTCCTTGATCTGCTGTGTAGGCTGTGGGAAGTGCTCCGAGTTGAGTGTAGAGTACCTGACCAGCTCTGGGGAAGGCAAAGCTGTGGGCAAGGGGGGCAGTGGGGAACAGGGTGAGGCCACTGGGGGGTACAGCCATACCCCAGTCCTGTCCTGGGAAACCCCTAGGCTGGGACAGGGCACTCACTGGTTTCTGGAGAAGCCCGGTCTTGAGCTAGAACAGGGGCAGCCACGGGCTTGGTGGAGGCCCTTGGGGTCTTGGCCAGAGGGGCTGGGACCAAGGGCTTTGGAGCAGAGCGCAGGAGCACAGGTTTGGCCGGGGGACCAGTGCCTACAGACTTCAGCCGGGCCTCTGGAGCGAGGGGTTTCTGTGGAGAACAGGGCATGAGGTGAGCTGCCTGGGACACATCAGCCTGCTGTCAGGGACCCCCACATCTGCTCAAGATGGACCATGGACTCCTGGGCCCCTGGAGCAGCACTGTGTACCTCCCACTCACCTGTCTAAGCAGCCCCTTCCCCTAGGTGGGTCAGGCTCACCTCTGGAGGCAAGGGTCTTGGGGCAGGACTCAGAGGCTGCTGCTGGAGCGCCATGGCCTGCAGGGTCATCTCCCGGGCCTGGGGAGAGGTGGCGGTGGTGACCAGGCGGGCCCATTCTCTGCCCCCCAGCAGCCACACCCTCACTCACCAGCAGCACAGCCTGCTTGTGGATGAAGGCTTGCTGCAGAGCCAACGTGGAGGCGTCCAGGCCTGGGACTGAGCAGAGGAGGCAAGGGCACAATGGGCATGGGAGATGGAGGGACTCCCTACCATGTCCCACCCATCCTCTCACCCCCACTGCGGCTGCCTCCATTCTAGCACACAAGGTGCCTGAGGACCAGCGAGTGGCTCCAGCCCTGCCCCACCCTGGAACCACCCTGGGGAGTCACTGACTTGGCTTTGGCTTTGGCTTTGGCTCTGGAGGTCTCCGGGGGGTGTCTTCAGTACTGCTACTACCGCCTCCACCAGGTTGGCCTCCCCCTTTCATGCGGTAGGCAATGGCTGTTGGCTTCTCCAGATCCTGGGGGCAGCAGGTGGCTCGAGTGACTGCCTCAGTGCTATACTCCCGAGGTTCCATGGCAACAGGCACCTGACACCAGCCACTTCCTCCACCCCAGGGAGGCCTCTCGTCGGCCAAGTGTCTGCTCTGTGCCCAGCCTTTACCCATGCGGCATCCTAATCAGTCCTCCCACAATCATGTGAGCGCCTGACCCATCCCCCTTCCACAGAGGAATAAACTGAGGCTCAATGAAGGGCCGTGCTCTGCTCAGGGCTGCACATCATGCCAAGGACCATGGAGGGGCTCTGGGGAGTTTCCAGAGTGAGCAAGCATACCTCGGGGGGGAGTGTCTCATGAGATCTGGGACCAGAGGACCCAGGGACCAACGTCATTCACT
Organism: Carlito syrichta; assembly: GCF_000164805.1. NCBI lineage: Eukaryota > Metazoa > Chordata > Mammalia > Primates > Tarsiidae > Carlito > Carlito syrichta. Next base: position 49,268 of record NW_007065289.1, read on the forward strand.
CCCACCCAGATAGACAGATCTTAATGGCACTGGGGGCTGCACCCCCAGAGGTGGTGGAAGGTGCACTTCTAGCTGTGGATCCTTCCGGGGTCAGTCAGGAGCACCTCTAGTTGTGAGGAGATCTTCATCCTCTGCCCAGCTCCTGGCAGAGAACCAGATAGGACACACCACCCCATGGCCCTCTCTGTAAGAGGCTTGCATGTCACCCGGTATATGTGTGTGACTTGGGGTGTACACACTGTGCCTGCTGTCTGCAAACGCCACATCCCGTGCCTACCGCATCCCCGTAGGACAAGACAGGGTCAAAGAGGCTATCCAGGTAGCAGTCCAGTCCCTTGTGGGGCACGGTAGGCTCTCCAAGACTGTCTGACTCTGGGTGGGGAGACACAGAAGAATCAAGTTCTTTCCTCATGCTGATCTCTACCCTCCTACCCCACAGCCTCCAAGGTTCCCTTCCTACCAGGGACAGCAGCCGCTGCTGATTGGCCTCGGTGGATTGTTGTCCCTCTCTGGGTCTCAGTCTCCCCATTCGTACCATCCTTGTTGTGGCTGCAGTACCCGTCAGAGTCTGGCACTTTGGGCATGTGCCCCTGGGGCTGGGACCTAGTGGGCATGTCCTCGTCCGAGTCCCAGCTGTTTCCAAATACCCTGTGGTGAAGGGGAACACGGTGCAGCTGACCCCTCCAATGCCCCAACGTTCTCCTCTGTGCCCTGGAAGTGGGTTACTTTAACCTTTTAAAGAGCAGGAACCCTTGGCAAACTCCACCTCCTTAAGAACCCTGAAGCTCAGATTCAGAACTCAGCCTTTCCCGGCAGCTGCGAGGGGCGGGTGAGGCTTCTGCCCAGGAGAGGCCATCTGTGTGAGGGGTGCCCAGATAGCTACCTACACTCTGGGGTCTCCCCTGCCGGCTGCAGGCCCTTCTGCACCCACAATGAAGTAGGATTTCTGCCGAGGGAAGTCCCTGAGCAGCTCCAGGTCTGACACGAGGTCCAGCACATAGTCATGGCCAGCCAGCTCTGCCCACTCGGCCCCATTCTTCATGGCCACTGTCCAGCCCCGCCAGCCATCTGCCAGGCCCCTGGTGACAGCATGCAGAGGGGTAAAAATGAGGGACAGAGCCATCAGGCCCTGCCTGGGGAGATCTGGGATAGAAACCAGACCTCACGCACGACCAGAGTGGACCCGAGGGGCCCCTGGGGGATCTGACCTCTTGTGCCGCCTCCCTCCTTCCCAGGTGTACACGCATGTGCTGGGCAGGGCATCCCAGGAGCCAACCTGTGCCTCAGAATGTCTCCAGCTACTTCTTCCCCTGTACTCCAGGAGTGCACTGGGCAGGAGAACTGGTCACCTGGGGTTGCAGTAGGTGCTGGGCTCAGGATGGGGCTTCCGAGTCCAGGCTGGCCACGCTTCCCTGCCTGCTTCTTCCTCTTGGGTTTCCCGACTCTCATCTTGGACCCCTGGATCTGCATCCCCACTGCCCCGGTACCCCCTCCCACGGCCAGGGCCAGGCCCCATGTGCACTGGCTTTCACGTAGAGCCACATCCCAGGTGGCTCCTCCCCAGCTCCAGAACTTTCCGTGGCTTCTTCTGACCCCAGGGCTTACTGTGCCCTGCTGGCTCTGGCTGCGTTCCCCCTACCCAGGAGGGGGAAAAGGCAGTGCAAGGGGTGGGGTCAGGCAGCTTACCATTGAAGCAACCCACGTCCAGTGCCATACTAGCCTTCTCATGGGTGGCTGTCCATTCGAGCTGAGTTGGGGGAAAGGTCCGGGCAGCCCCCGAGCCCTGCTGTTGGGCCCGGCCCATGGCCTGCATGAGGCGGTGCTGACACACAGCCTGGAAGCCATTCCGTCCATAATCAGACACAAACCTGATGGGTAGGAGTTGGAACCAGGATCAAGAGGGATGTGAAGCTAGCTGGGGTTGGAGAATTCTAAGGCTAGTCTGAAAAAGGTCCTGCCTAGCCCAGAGTTTTAAGGTGAGACCGAAAAGGCCCAAGGATAGTTCAGAAGGGTTCCAGGCTATAGTCCAGAGCTCTGGGGCTACAGACGATCCCAGACAATCTGAGGTCCCAGGCAATCCCAGCATTCAGAAGCTAGTCTAAAAAAGATCTCAGACTAGCCCAGAGTTTCATGGCTAAACTAAAAGGGTTCCAGACTAGCCCAGAAGTATCTCAGGCCAGCACAAAGCTCTAAGGATAGGCCAAAGAGGTTCCAGCTTGTTGGAGCAAAATGTCATTGACAGAGTGGGGTCTGTAGCTGGATATGAATAAGAACCTGGACCTTGAACCTCACTTCTTCAGCAGGCAACCCTGGGTGGCTATCTGCCTTCTGTGAACCTCTCCTCCAAGTTCTCATCTTTAGAAGAGATGGCTGTGCTGGGTCAACTACATGCGGGCTCAACGAGCCTGATCTCTACCAAGGGCAGGCACCCCTCTTGCCTCCTTGTCCCCTCAACCCCTTGCTAGGCTTGGCCAGGAACAGCAGTGGAGCAGGTTCACGGTAGCTACAAGGGGGAACCTAGCTCCACGTCCACAAGAAGGCCCCAAATAGGCGGGCAATGGCCCTACCTTGCTGTCACAGAGTCACAAGACTAGCCAAGTGATGACCACCTACTGTGTGCTAGCCTGAGTGAGGCTATATGCACTCTGCAGCTCACAGCCACCCTATCAGGCGGGTCCTGCTACCATCCCTAATTTACAGGGAGACAAGTTCAGAGAGGGGCAGTGACTTGCCCCAGGCCACACGCAGGTATCAGAGTAGAATTCATACCCAGGGCCTGCCTGAGCATTTTCCCTTGCAAATCATCCTTCTCACCCAGTAGGGTGCCATCACTGGGATGGTTATGCCCACACAGCACTTATGCCCACATGCCTCTGCTCTAAGTCTGTGTTGTTGTGTTTCATAGGGATCATCATTATCCCTAGTTTATAGGTGAAGAAACCAAGGCCCAGAGAGATGGAGTAATTTGTCCTAGGCCACACGGCTCATATGTGGCTGAGCTGGGACTTGAACCCAGACTGTCTGGACCCAGCATCCCCTACAGTCCCATGCTGTGAGAGATCCATGATCTTTTCCAAATTCCTCACACCCTGGTCTCTGAGTTCTGGAAGTCCTTCATCCAGTCTGACTACACCTACCCTCTTCAGGGAAGGCCTGCCCTTCTTGCTTGCTCTGAGTCCAGTGGAGAGGCAGAGTAGCCCTGGTCAGCCCCCATGGAGCGTCCCAGCTCGGAAACCCCACTCCTGGCCTGACCTTCAAGGTTCCACCTTGGGCCCTGCTGCCCATGCCACTGTCTCTCACACCCCGGCCCCCACCCAGTCCCACTCACTTGAGGAGGTACTTGTTGAAGCGTGAGGAAGGTGCAAAGCCACTGAGGCAGGTGGCCAGCAGCAGCCAGCCCCGCTCAGCATTATGGGCGTTGTGATTGCGCCACACCTGGTTGGCCAGCTGTGCTAGGATCTCGTCCCGCAGCTCGGGCACCGCCAGCCCCTTCTGCACAATGTAGTTCCCGAAGACATTCTCCTGAGCACCGTGCAGGTGGGGGTCACCCATGAAGCGCAGGATCTAGGCCACAAGCAGACTCTCCTAGGCCTCTCAGAAGGTTGCTCCTGCCAGTCCCCATCCCCCAACATGCATCCTTCTCACATGCCTCCCACATATCCCCCTGCCCATATAAAAGTCCCTCATGTTACAATGTAAGTGCCATAGTCTATGCCAAATGACCAGGCAGTTCACCCCAACTCTGGGAAAGTCAAGACCCAAAGCACCTGCTGACTTTCTCTCCTGCTTATGTACAGCTTCTGTATAGCCCCAGCCCCGCTCCCTGCACCCCTGGCTCCAGCTGGCCCCTCAACTCCTGCTCTAGCTATGTTCCAGAGGGCTTTTTCTTTCCTTTTTTTTAAAGTAAGTTTATTGAACTGATGGAGAATAGGCTACGCCACAGGCAGAGCAGCTGGGGCTGGCTGACAGCAAGAACAGCCTTTTTCTTTTTTTTTTGAGTTGGAGTCTCATTCTGTTGCCCAGGCTGGAGTGCAATGGCACACTCACAGCCACTGTAGCCTCAACCTGCTGGGCTCAGGTGACCCTTCACCTCAGTCTTCCAAGTGTGCTACCACACCTAGTTAATTTTTTGATTTACTGTAGAGATGAGGTCGCCCAAGCTGGTCTCAAACCTGTGGGCTCAGGCAATCCTCTCACCTTGGCCTCCCAAAGTGCTGGGATTATAGGCGTGAGCCACCACGCGCCTGGCCAGAACACCCTCTTTCTAACATTCAAATATGACCACCTCTCTCCCATGGAAGCACCTTTCTTAGTTCCCTAGGTCCTGTGGGATAAAATCCAAGCTCTGGGTCTACAATCAAGGCCTTACTGACACTCTCTTCCTTGCCCACCTGATTCTCTGTTCTGATCACACCAGTTTCCTCATCTCTCTGAACATTCTCACTCTTCCTATCTGGCAAACTTCCCTCCAGCTCAAATGCCCCTCCGCCAAGAAGCCCTCTCTGACCCTGCCCAGGGCTGAATTAGTGGCCCCAACTGGCTCCATAGTCTCAGTGCTTCCTTCTGTTCATGCTGGTGGTTACTTGCCAGGTCAGCTCTGCCTCCCCACTCAGACTGGAAAGTCCTTGAGGAGAGGACCTGGGTCTCTTCTTAGAGTCCCCAAGGGCCTCCAAAGTAGCCTTTTTTAGCCAGGAAGATGGCTGGGAGAAGAAAGTCTACCAGTCCCCAGAAAGGAGGCCAGATCATTCCACTGACATACAAGTCTCTCCTCTAAGGAGGACACATGGGGTTCGTGCATGACTGGGCTTGGGGAGAACCCAGGAGTACAGCACCAGGGGAAGGGGTTATGCATCTGAAGGTGGGCTGGGGAAGACCCCATACCAGCTTGAAGACGCTCGCAGCTTCCGCATGGTACTCAGCAGGCAGCTGCGTGAGAGGTGTCCTTAGGGGCGCTGTCAGCATACCAAAGGCAGGTTCCTGGGAGCACAGGGCAGAGACATGAGGAGACAGAGCTAGGACTGACAGGCACATCTGGATCCTCTGCCCTGTGCCAGGTGGGGGCGCAAAGGGCTGTGAGGCAGGGGCTCCTGTCCCCAGTGCATGATGGGGAAACCGAGATCCAGCAGGGGCCACAGTGGCCCTCAGTGAGTGGCTGGTAGGGACAGGATGAGCCCCCATCTGGGCCCTTCCTGGAAGGCAGGAAATAAGAGCAGGGCTGACGTGCCATCACTGCACCAGTTGTCCAATTTCTGTCACATTTCCAGACTGGTCGGTAAACAACCCCACCGGAGCCCCTGAGGGTCCTCCACTGCTATCTGGACCCCCAGAGTTCCCATGATCTGGCTCATACCTCGTGCCACAGGGCACAGTCAGGAGCCTGCTCTAGGGCAAGGACAATGTCTACTCTAGTGGTCAGTACCCACTGTCCAGGGCACCTTGGGCCTATGCCAGCCCTTGCCTTGAAGTGGCACCGGACAAACTTGGCCATGGGGTAGTTGTTGATATCCAGGGGCAGTGTGACACGAGGCTCGGCCTGCAGCCGGGGAGTCCGCACCGGGGCCACCCGGGGCACCCGGGCCAGCCTGAGGCCTGTGGAGAGAGGAGGACATGAGGTGCCTGCACCCTGTCCTCCCACACCCTACCCCTGCCCAGTGCTACCTACCTGCCACTGCTCGTAAGAGCCCTGCCAGCTCAGCCGGTACCTCCAGGTGCCCCACAGCCACCACCTCCCGCTTGCTCAGCACCTGAAGGGACAGTGCATGGGGCACGGACAGGCCTGCCACACCCCCATCTGCCAGCCTCCCTCCGTGGCCCTGCTGCCACCCAGACCCCACACCCACCTCCTGCTCCCGCAGCCGTGCCTCCTCCACCCGGCGCCTCTGCTCTGCCCTCAGCTGCAGGAGAGCAGATGGTTAAGGCGGGGAATGGCAGCAGAGGCCACGGCAGGCCCCAGGCCCAGGCCAGTTTGCACAGGGTGAGCACACGAGAAGCAAGGGGTGCAGCTAGCTTGCTTGCTGTCTGGAAGCAACTGCCCCACTTCATAGATGGAAGGGAGGAGGCAGAGGATGACTAGAGAGTCAGAGAGGGGAAAGGAGAGAGCAAGAGAGAGACAGAGGCGAGGCGCAAAGGGGGAAGAACTTCACAGAAAGAGAGGCACATGGGAGGACTTCTGGGAAGCACCGAGCAATGTGTGGTGGAAAGCCCTCCTCCATGGCTCCTCGAACCCTTCATTAAGGGCCACGTGCGCTTCAGTGCTTGGGGAAGAGCACCTGTCTTTCCAGTGGTTGGTGTACATGACAGTGGGTCAGGACCGGCATGGAGGTGAGAGCAAACCACAGCCAGCAACGTTCAGGTCGCCAAATTCTAATCGTCCCTAGTTACTGAAGACCCCACTGGGACCCCGGCACCAGGCTGACCCTTCGCATGCAGTGTCTCATTGAACCCTCTCCATAATCCCAAGGGGCAGACAGGGAAATTGAGCCTAAAGAACAGCCAAGGTTATACAGTGAATGGCAGGCAGGGGATTTGACCCCAAGAATGTCTGAGGCCAACAGTCTGCTCTCAGGTGCTAAGTGACTCCTCCCCTTCTCTGCTGCCCTCTGGATCCAGCTGGGGCAGGGCCTGTACCTTGAGGTAGCGTCGTCGGCTCATGTACGTGTGCACCAGGGACCGGAACTTCACCAGACTCCTCCTCATCTGTTGATAGCGTTGCCTGGAGGTGGGGGGAGGCGGGGTCAGGGATCGGAGCCACAGAGTCACCAAGCGGAAGAGATGTCCCTGCTAGCCTGGACTGGTAGAGTGTCCACACTTCACTCCAGGGCTCTTTGGCACCAGGGAAAGCTGCAGCTCAGAGAAGGGCAGTGACTTGGCCAAGGTCACATGGCAAATTAACTGTCAGAGCATGGATTAAGCCTGCCTGGACCATATATTTCCCAAGATGCAGGGTGGGGCCCTTCTCAACTGGATGGATTCCCAACTGCCAGTCCTAAGGGCACTCAAAGGCAGAGACACAGAGAATCTGGTTGTCCTTCCTGCAGAGGCCCCCATGCTCAGCTTGCATGCCTTCAGAGATTGGGAGCTCACTACCTGAGGTCAGGCATGGCCTCTCCCAAGCCTGACCACAGGGCTCTAGGGAACCCTGCCTTCTCTGGGCTGCACCTGGCAAGGTAGCCACGGGCCCGACTTTGCAGCAGGATGATTTTGCGGCGCAGGGAACGGAATCGCCGCTGGATGAAGAAGCCACGGAGGCAGCGCTGAAGCGTGAGGGCCGCCAGGTTCAGGACATGTTCCCGCATGCTCTCCAGCAGCTGGTGTAGGTGCTCCTTGAGGAACAGCTGAGGACGGGAGGCAGCACTGAGGCAGGTAAGAACCAGGAGGCTGTACTAGGGGCCCCTCCCTCTCCACAAGTCCATGGAGACAAAATAGACGGGGGCAGCCTCCTGGAGCTGGGCTGGAGGATGGGTCGGGTTTGGAGAGGTGGAAGATGGGGCAGTGGAGAGTCAGGCAGTGGGAGCAAAGGCTTGGAGGTGGGACTGGCGTTCCGTATGCCAGGCTCGTCTGGACTGCTTTGGGGACAGCGGTCTTTAGCATGGACACTTCTGACTCAGTGGGCGGCAGGTTTGGAGTCTCCAAGGTCTGATGGCGGGGCAGGACTCACCTTGCTGACCCCAACGCGGTACATATTTGGCATGACTGTGCACAGGCGACTCAGCACCGACACACACATGTCCCCGTTAGCAGGCAGGTCATGCTTGAGAGCCACTAGACAGCGATACCTAAGATGGCCCAAACTCAGTCTTGGGGATACGAGACCTACCCAAGATGCCTGCTAGACTATGGGGTTTCAACCCCCAACCCACAGTGTCTGCTAATCTTTTTTTTTTGTAGAGATGAGATCTCACTATGTTGTCCAGCCTGGTCTTGAACTCCTGACCTCAAGCAAGTCTCCTGCCTTGGCCTCCCAAAGTGCTGGGATTATATGCATGAGCCACCATGCCTGGCAATGTCTCCTAATCAAAAAAAGGCACTCAAGACTTTTTATTTCTAGGTGTCAAAAAACTGTTCTACTGCAGTAGATGATTTCACTAGAACAGGACAGACACTTTACTGCCATCTGCTGGAAACTTCTCTTAATAACTATGAAAAAATCACTCCTTGGAATCAATACAGATATAATAAAACTATGGGGAAAAAAAGGCAAGACAATAAATATATCTGCCATGTAGCAACATGCAATGATCTTGTGTAGCATACAACCTGAGCAACTCGGCTCGGCAAGCCCTGAGCTGCCTGGGTTGTATATTCCTGGAGTCATGAAGAATCGGACAGGGGTCTGTGGAGCTTAAAACAACCCCGACGAGGTACCTGTCAATGAACACCTGGAAGGGCAGCCGCACCGGAAAGCCCTCCTTGCGGATTCGCACAGTCTCCAGCACTCCTGAATAGCGTAACTGTGCCATCACCACATCTGGCTCAAAGAGACCCGGCTCCTGTGGGGATGCCCAGAGAAGGGGGTCTGTGTGTTGGCCTAGTCATGTGCGAAGGGCGCTGCCAGTGGGGAACAGTCAGGCTGGCAGGCCAGGCAGATGGAGGCCCAAGGAAGCTAAGCCATTTGCCCAAGAACACACAGCGGGAGGAGATTCTGGCTCCTCTGAGGCCTCAGCTCTCACTTACCTTCTTGTGGTTGGGCTTCAGGCAGCGCACGAACAAGGGGTTACACCTGGCAGGGGCAGGAGGAGGGCAGCATGAGGGCGCAGGAAAGTAAGGTGCTCACTAATAGGGGTCATGGGTGGGTTGAAGGGCTGGGTGCTCCACCCACCTGCCCCCCCCTCACCTCTCCATTTTTTCCACCAGATCCAAGAGTGACTGCTGGAACTTGGCAGCCACCGTGTGGGCCTTGTAGAGCCGGGATACAGAGCTGCTCTTGCCCAGGCGCTGAGGGGCGGCCTGCGGGGCATGGCTGGAGAAGAGGTGTGCCACCACCTGGGCAGGGGTGGAGGCAGTGAGAGACAGGGTGACAGGCAGGCGAAACAGAGAGAGGGAAGCCGAGAGACAGAAGTGAGGAGGGAGTGAGAACACAAGGAGTCCTGTTTCCAGACGGAAGAATCTGAGAGTTGACTGGACCCCTGTTCTCGCTGCAAGAACTCTGTCTCCCTGGCTTGCACCCTTCTCAAAACAGGGGGCTCAGCACCTCCCAAGGACTCACCCCATAATTAGCTGATGCTTTCCCCTTCAGTCCAGGGAACCCATAGGCCCTGAAGCGGCCTGTTACACGCATGTTCATGAACGCTGGCCATGACCTCCTGAGGAGGGTGCCCAGTTGACAGAGAAGGGAGAGAAGGGCCGGACAGGAACTGCCCTACCCAGGCCTGTGCTCTGTCACAGGGCCGTCTGCTGGTCAGTAGGGGCGCTGGGGTGTGGGGTCTTCCCAAACCTTCAAGGGACCCAAATCAGATCCCCCCTGGCTCATCCCAGGGGCTGGGATTGGGGGAACAGTCTGGTAGAAGTCAAGGGAGAATAGACTGGAGAATGGGGCAGGGCCAGGCATAGAGGAAAGTACTGAGCAAAGCCAAGGCTGAGGATACGGAGTTAGGGCTGGGAGTTGGTCCAGGGTCTGGCCGCCGGGGCTGAGGGGAGGCAGAGGGCAGGACCAGGGCTAGGTCACCTTCCCATTTCCTGGACTTAGGCAGGAACATGGTGGTCCAAAGCTAAGTAGAGTCGGGATAAGGCAACTCCGAAGCCTGACTGTGGGCCGGGCCACGTCCGGGGGAGGCAGAGGGGTGAGGCGAGGCTCACTCACCCGTGTCCGGCTCCGCACAAACAGGTCCAGCACATCCTGGCGCACTTGGTCGTGGTTCTTGTCCAGGAACTTGTGCACCTGAAAAGGAGGAACACTGGGCAGCTCGAGCTGGGCCCAGCCATTCCCACCCGTACAGCCCACCCCAGTGGACATCAGCCTGCTTGTTCCCTCCTCCTTGGTTCCTCCTTTGGGAGGGCCACAGGCTCAGTTCCCTGGGTAATCCTGGCCCTACCCCGCCAGACTCTCTGTCTGTCTCAGGAGTCTGGACCCTCCTCCAAGATCTGGTCCCCAACATCCTCCCCACTCCTAGCAGAGGGGGGCATCAGCCACAGCTTCACATGAACAGTCTAGGTCTTGGCCCCACCCTCAGTGGAAGACACTGTCCTGTGCCCATTCTGAGAAAAGTAAGGCCCAGATGGGGAGAGAGGCCTAGAATCCCAACCTGAGTCATCTCCAGGGCAGAAGTGTGAGAGATTACAGTGACATTCCTATTGATAACTGCTACTCTTTATCAAACCCACCCTATGCTTCTCACACCCACCCCGTGAGATGGGCACTATTATTATCCCCCTTTGCCAGATGAAAAAACTGAGGATCAGAAAGGTTAGGTGATTTACCCAAGGTCACACAGCTGGGGAGTAGCAGAGCCAGAACTGGAACCAGGTGTGAATTTCTGGGGGCCTGCTGTGCTCTGCCTCCAACAGCTGGGAGAACTGTAGCACCAGTGGCCATGCTGGTGATCTCAGGGCCTACCTGGTAGGTAACCCTGCCTGCATAGTGCTTGATAGTGAACTCAGGCAGTGGCATCTTGGGTTTGGAGTAGAGCGGGTTGGCGCCATGATGGTAGTGGCACTTCTGCAGGAACGTGTGGTCCGTAGCCTGGGAGCAGCAGGGGTCAGTGGTGGGCAGGGGGCCTAGACACCTTGTTCCTGGCCTGTGGCAAATTCTCCAGCCCTGACTGCTCCTCGGTGGGCAAAGAAGAGGAGCAACTCACAGCTTCCCACGGCTGCCCATCACCCTGGGTCAGGAGGGGAGTGCCTCAGCCAGGCCCTGGAGGCCTAAGTGGACCCCTGCAGACAGGCGTGGGCAGCCCCTCTTCCAGCCCAGCTGCCTCTGCACTCCCTAGTCCCACTGGTATCCCACTCTTGTGTTTCACAATCAGTATTTGAGGCCCCGTCCCAAGGTTACCTCTTCTAGGAAGCCTGTGACTTTCCAGGCTGGTGCAGTCCCTCCTCTGAACACATACAGCCCCACCCAGCCTCAATCACTGCAGGTAGGTTGTGAGTCCCAAGCCTTAGCTCCCCATCCCAGGCCAGAGCAGAGAGGAAAGAAGGACTTGGGTGGGATGAGGCCCCAAGGCTCACGAAGGAAAAAAACCCCCAAAAAACGGTGCAACCTAATAAGGTTCACACAGTGCCCGTGGCTCACCTGGGGAAAGCAACACTGGTCGTCAAGGATGCGCAGGACGCCGTAGGGCTTCAGTGAGATGAGGTTGATGCAGGGCTGGTTGTCGGCAAAGGTGATCTCCCGCCAATCAATCTGCTCACGGATGTACTCTTCCTGGGGGCAGCAGGGACTCAGTCGCCCAGTTCTGCCCAGGCCCCCTGCCACCCTAGCTCCCGAGCTGAACCTGTCTGAAGGAGCCAGGCCAGGGGCACCTCTGCTTGCATACCTCCTAGAATAGGGAGCTCACCCCCTAACAGGGCAACATGAGCCACCTCAGAGCCCTGCTGCTCCCTACGCCTGGAACAGCCCAGTGGAAGACAAGACAGACCCTCCCCGCCCTACCCCGCTGCCCCTGACCTAAGAAAGCCCACCTCTGGGCTCAGCACCTCACTACCTTTCCCTTCAGAACACAGGTACTTCACATGTGCCAATTTCATTCTGAGAATGCCGGTCCCTTCACTATCTACTGACTACTTTGGAATTGCCCTTTAAAGAACCAGTATATCCTTGTCTGTCCCCAAGGAGGCCCATCGGCCAGTCAAGATGGGGACCGGAAAGTCACAGGGGTCCACACACCTGCTCCTCCTGGAAGATGATCTTGTTGAAAAGGTACTGAAGGTTCTCATTTGCATAGTTAATGCATAGCTGCTCAAAGCTGTTGAAGCTCAGGTCCTGCCAGGGAAATGGTAAGGCTGGGCCTGGTCCCTCCTGGGCCAGCAGCCCATGTGTCCCTGCCTTGGGCCTTGCCCAGTGCCCTTCCTGCCTTCCATGGCCACAGCCCCCAGCTCAGAACCCTACATGGCTCCTGCGACAACTAGGACAAAGCCTGGTATCTTGGTCCTGACAGCCTTCTGCCTGGGTTCAAACCCTGCTTCTGCCACCTCCTGGCTGTGTGACCTTGAACAAGTGCCCTGTGCCTCCATTTCCCCATCTATAAAATGGGGACACTGACAGAAACTGCCTCGCAGGATTGCTGTTGCGATGAAGTGAATTAACAAACATAAGGTACTTAGAACAGCGCCTGACATGTAAGAGGCACCATGTGAGGGTTTGTGCTGGCTTCTCTTATGATCATGCCCCGTCTCTTCATTCCCCTAACTACACATCACACAGCAGTCACCCCTCAGACACAGGCCAGCTTCCTAGACACCAGGCTCTGTCACATCTCACGGCCTTTGCATGTATTCTTCTCTCCACCTAGAATACCTTCACTGGTTCTCAAGAATGTCTCCTCCCCATCCAGGAAGCCATCCAGACCTCTGCCCAGTTAAGGGTACCCTCTGGGCTCCCCCAGCAAGAGGTCACTTCTCCCATGGATCTGGTGACATCGGCTGTCACTATCCCTACACAGGAAGCTTCCCCAGGTAAGGCACCTCTGGTCCTTCCCAGGTAGCTAGTATTTCCCAGCACAGGGCCTGGTCCCTGAAGGCCTCAGGGCATACTTGTGGGCAAGTGAAGAAAGTAGAGAGAGACAAGGAGATGATTACAAGGGAGAGATCCCTGGAGGAAGACGTCATGCCGTGGGCAGAGAGATGGCAGGACAGGAAGGGCAGCCCTGGATACTGAAGGGAGGAGAGACCTCGCCTTACATTTTCCCGTCCCTCGCACAACCACACAGCCCCACCTCAAAGCCATAGATGTCCAGGATGGCAATGGACAGTGTGTCCTGTTGTGGGGACACTAGTGCGTTGACCCTGGAGATAAGCCAGCCGAACAGCAGTGCATACAAGACCTTGGCGATAGCGTCCCTGGAGGAAGCGTGTTGCTGGTGTGGGTGGGACATCATGGTAGGAGTGCTAAGGGTCTAGGGGCTCAGGCAGGGAGGGGTCTGGCCTCACCTGGCATCCACGGCACTCTCCACAGTTAAGGGTGTGAAGATCTTTTCTCGCATTGTCTCCTGGGGAAGAACATGGCCCTTGACTGACAGCAGGCCCACAGAGGACTGAGGGGCTGGGGGTATGGTAGAAGGGAGGCCAGAGGGATGGTGTGACTGGTCTCAGGCACACAGTTGGCCAAACCCGGGCAGGACACCCTCTTCCCCCTCTACTGGATGAGATGGTGACAGTGGTAGAGACAGCTGGTCTAAAGGGGGAGACGGAGGCATAAGCAGATATAACACAATGAAATCAGCCCTGGGAAGGTGGGGAGGGCCTAGGGTTGTGAAAGCCCAGCAGAGGCACTGACCCAGCCAGGGATCAGGAAAGGCTTCCTGGAGGAGGGAATACTTGTGATGGATCTCAAGGGATGAGTAGGTGTGAAAAGAGGAAGATCATGCAGGCAGGGGGAACAGTCTGTGCAAAGGCCTGGAGATCGGGATCCTAATGCCTTTGGAGACTGAGATTAACTCCCTCCAGGTCTGACCCAGCGGACAGACAGGGACAGAGAGAGGAGGGGAGAGAAAGCGGTGACCCACAGGGGATAGTGTACAAGGCAGCTCTGTCGAGGCACTGGCAGGAGGCTCTTTAAGTTGCCAGGTGCCCACAGACTCACGGTCACTTTGAAGGTGATGGCTTTCTGCAGACCCTCTGGGGAGATCTGCAGCAGCTCCGCCACGGCCTGGATCTCCCGGGCGCTTACCACTGAGGCCACCTCCTGTGCATCCGTCTATACAAAATACCCACAGGAGAGGGTTGAACTAAATAAGCTTATTTTAAAGTTCCTACATAAAACAGAAAAAGGCCAGAATAGCCAGGAAAATTCTGAAAAAGAATAGTGAAGGAGGCTTTATGAGATAGTAAAAACATATTCTAAAGTTACAATAATAATTAAAGCAGTGTGATCATAAACACAAAGTACATAAATAGATTAATAAAGCACAACAAAAAGTCTGGAACTAGACAGAAATGTATATGGAATTTCGCACATAAAAAAGATGCATGTGAAGCCGGGCTCAGTGGCTCAGCCTGTAATCTCAGCACTTTGGGAGGCTGAGGTGAGTGGATTGCCTGAACCCGCGGGTTCGAGACCTGCC
>NW_007065289.1:63538-73108 GCF_000164805.1 Carlito syrichta
GCACTCCAGTCTGGGCGACAGAGTGAGACTCCAACTCAAAAAAATAAAAAAAAATAAAATAAAAAATGCATGTGTCTGGGCACGGTGGCTCAGCCTGTAATCCCTGCACTTTGGGAGGCCAAGGCGAGTGGATTGCTTGAGCCCACGGGTTCGAGACCAGCCCAAGCAGCTTGGCAAGACCTCGTCTCTACAATTAAATAAAAAACTAGCTGGGCAATGTGCGTACGCCTGTAGTTCCAGCTACTCATTTCTGCTGAGGCAGAAGGATCACCTGAGCCCAGCAGGTCGACACTGGGGTGGCCATGAGCGTGCTACGGCACTCCAGCCTGGGCGACAGAGTAAAATCTTGACTCAAAACAAAACAAAACAAACAAACCAAAAAACCCCAGAAAACCATAAAAGGTCTTAGAGAAATTTATGAGAGAGGCTGTTATAATTTTAGAGTGAGAGGTTTCTCTAAAAAAGACAAAAAGTTAAAAAGTTATACAAGATTGATAAATGATCTGCCTAAAACTAATTTTTTTTTTTTTTTTTTTTTGAGTTGGAGTTTCACTCTGTCGCCCAGACTGGAGTGCAGTGGCCGCTCCCGGCCACCACAGCCTCGACTTGCTGGGCTCTGGCAATCCTTCCGCCTCAGCCTTCCAAGTAGCTGGAACTACAGGCGCACGCTACCATACCCGGCTATAATTTTTTTTTTTAAGTTGGCATCTGACTTTGTCACTCAGGCTGCAGTACAGTGGCACAGTCACAGGTTACCAGAGCCTTGACCTGCTGGGCTCAGACAATCCTTCTGCATCAGCCTTCCAAATACCTGGAACCACAGGCACGTGCCACCATGCCTGGCTAATTTTTTGAATTTATTGTAGAGATGAGGTCTCGCCAAGTTGCTCAGGCTGGTCTCAAACTCCTGGGATCAGGCAATCCTCTCACTTCTGTCTCCCAAAGAACTGGTATTACAGGCATGAGCCACCAAACCTGACTTAAAAACAATTTTAAAACACTCAGCATGGGGGAAAAAACAAACAAAAAACACCAGCAAAAATCTTGTAAATAAAATCAAAACATAAATGACAAACTGGAAGATGTATTTGCAATTCATATCAGAGACAAAGGGCTGATTTCCTTAATATACAAAAAGAGCTCTCATATATCAATAAAAAAAGATGAACGAACCTAAAGGATAAAAGAACAAATGACAAGTGCATAGTGCAATCTGAAAAGGAAACATAGAAGGCCTTGAAAAGCTGGTCTGTGTCCCGAGGGTGCTGGGACCTCATGGCAGGCTGCAGCATCCCCTCACCTCATACTTCTCAAAGTAGACATTGCCCAGGTGCAGGATGGAGGCCAGGATACGGAAGATGCTGTCCTGGTCCTCGCTGCTGAAGCCTAGCACTTCCATGGCAGCCAGGAGCCGGCGGAAGTCATCTGCATCGCTCTTCCCTGTGATCTCACAGTTCCCACCCTGGGTAACGGTAGAGATTGGGGGTCAGGTACCCTGTGATAGGGACTGGGAACCCTCAAGGTCCCTGCCCTGACCAGCGGTGTGGTCCGAGTTGGTCACTCAAGTTTTCATGGGCCTGGAGGCTCCGAGCGGGGCTGAAGACAGGTTCGCAGATTCTAAGTGCAAGCGTGGTGGGGGTATTACCTGTTAACCTCTGCATCAGCCCCCTAACAACACTAAGGAAAAGAGCAGCCAGTGTTTACTGAGCGTGTACTACATGCCAGGCCCTGTGCTAAAATCCCTGCATGCATTTCCTCATCTGAGTCTTATTACATCCCTATAAGATGGTCCATGTGGTCCCCATTTTACAGATAAGGAAACTGAGGCACAAGCAGGGGAAGTGTAGTAGCTCTAGGCTGGTTGGTTCTGTTCCAAGATCCTACCCCCCTTTGGAACCCGAAGACTCTTGTCCCCTTTGCCATGATGAGATGCCTTAAATCCAAACTCTCACCCTTCCCAAACCTCCATCCCTTTTTGCTGACCATTAAGACCCTACCACTCAGCTCCCTTGGCCCACCCAGGGGTGATGGGGTGGGAAGACCAGGCCTGGGGGTCCTCAGGTGGCTGCTGGGGCTCACCTGGTTCAGGTAGTAGTAGGTCTCGGCCTCCTGCAGGCTGAAGGCCTGTCGAAGCTGGGCAGGCAGCCCAGCCAGCAGCTCATAGAAGATGTGGTAATTCCTCTCATTTTTGGCCTGTAGAGTGGGTAGGTGGGTGCAGAGAAGGGAGCCGCCCACCTCGGTGGCCCCCAGACACACATTCGGGCCCAGTGTACCCGCAAATACAAACACACACAAGGGCCTTCAGATGAGACCGTGCACCTCTGATGGGTGAGGCTTCCAACTCAGCGCCAGTTGGGGGAGAGGGCAGGAGCTGAGAAGCCTTGGCATGACTGGGGCCTGAGAGGGCTCTGTGGGATTTTTTGCTTGGAGAAATAAGAGAATGGGGGCCCACCTTCTGTCATGGACACCAGCCACACACACCCACGTACATGTGTGTCCACAGCCCAGATGTACACACACGGGGCCTCCTGAGGGGGGAACACTTCCTGTGCACCGGGCCCTGTCCTAGGCCCTTGCAACAGAGGAAACAAGGCAGACAGAAGCCCCTGAATTCATGGAGCCCACCTGCTAGCTGAGGAGGCAGACACTCAGTAAATCACTGGTTAAAACGTAAAAATAGGCTGAGCTTGGTGGCTCAGCCTGTAATCCCAGCACTTTGGGAGGCCAAGGCAAGTGAACTGCCTGAGCCCGCGGGTTCGGGATCAGCCCGGGTAACTTGGTAAAACCTCATCTCTACAATAAATTTTAAAAAGAATTAGCAGGGCGTGGTAGCATGTGCCTGTAGTTCCAGCTAGGTGGAAGGCTGAGGTGGAAGGATTCCCAGAGCCCAGCAAGTCGATGCTGGGGTGGCCGTGAGCGTGCCACTGCACTTTAGCCTGGGCGATGGAGTGAGACTCCAACTCAAAAAAAATCGACAGCAACATAAACTAGATCAGATGGCAAAAAGCACTCCAGAGAGAAATAAAGCAGTGGAGGGTGTGGGAGTTGTGGTGGGGTAGAGAGGGGCCTCATTTTTAAGTGGGGTGGCTTCCCTGAGTGGGCGAAATTGCAGGGGAGACTTGGAAAAGGCAAAGGGTTTGGCCAAGCAGGAGTCTGGGGGATACATGCTCCTGAAAGAAGGAACAGCAAGTGCAAAGGCTCTGAGGTGGGAGCATGCCTGGTGTGCTCTGGGACAGGGAGGAACCAATGTGGCTGCAGGGGAGGGGAGTGACCAGGTCACAGGCTCACATGTACACATATATTTATCCACTAACTAGACATCTACCCAGCCCCATCAGGCGCCAGACTCTGAGTATCTATACTACCCCCCGCCACCCTGCCCAACACACAGGCCCGGAAGGGGCCGGCCCACCTGAAACACAATCCTGGATTTCTCGAGCAGGTACTGGGAGGTTATGGCACCAGAGATCACGCCCCTGGGGTGGGGAGCACAGTCAGCTCACAGGGTGGGAGAGGTGGCTGGTGTTGGCTCTGAAGGCACGTGGAGCACACTGCAAGGCCACTGTCCCACTCACCCTTCCAGAAAGATCTCCACAAACTTCCCGAAACGGCTGGAGTTGTCGTTCCTGACAGTTTTGGCGTTACCGAAGGACTCCAGGAGGGGTGTTGCCTCCAGGATCTGGAAAGGAGATGTGGGAACTGGGAAGCTGGACCTTGTTCTGGGGGTCTGGGTGAGGGCATGGCTGGGGACAGCCAAACATAGGCCTCCCCAAGGACCACCTTTATGAAGGGCAACTGGGGTGGGCTCCCTGTAGATTTCTGGGGTCTCCCCAGTGTCTCCCAATCCCCTCATGCTGCTCAACTCCCACACGGCAAGCTCCATGCTTTCTCTCCCTCAGCCTTCTGGTCCCCCCATGGCTCCCTGGGGTGCCTCACACAGCAGTTTCTGACCACACGCCCCCAGCTGCAGCCCCAGCCCAGCACAGGCCTTTGGGTGCCTCTTTCCAGCCTGTCCTTCTGTCCACATAGGAGCATGCATGTCCACATGCACGATATGATGTCCACACACATTTTTCCAGGTATGCATGTACACACATGCACACACATACTTCGAGTACCTTTATCTTCAGGAGTGCCCAGGAGAGAGGAGAAGGAGAGAGGGACAAGAACAGAAGCAGGTCACCTCTCCTTGCAATGAGCCTCAGACCACAGAGGGACTGGCACAAACCATGAGCTTCAGAGACCCCAGGTATCTGGGCTTGCAGGCATGGGAGTCCACTGGGCCTGCCAATGTGCCCAGGGATGTCCCCTTCTCCATGCCCCCATGGATTCCTGACCCTCCTCCCTGACCTGCCCTTGTCCCCTCCCGGTGTTCACAATGCAGCCACCAGAGGGGTCCTCTGAAAAGCTGCGGCAGGTCATCTATCTTCTCCGGCCTCCACTTCACTTGGGGTCAGAGCCAGGCCGGCCCGGCCTCATTTGGCCTCCCTCATCTCCTCCTCTCTTCCATCGCTCATGCCATCCGGCCTTCCCTCCTCACTGTTCCAACACCCAGACCCACGCCTCCTCCGGACATTTGCATCTCTTGTTCCCTCTGCCTGGAAGCGGCTACTGTAATGTACCTGTGCCCCCCAACGCCCCACACCTCCAGAACTCTTCCCTCAGCCCAGTAGCAAACTCTCTCCTCTCCCTGAGTATCGTGTCTCTCCAAGGGCAGGAATCTAGGGTTTGCACACCCCTGAGTTCCAGTCTCTACGTGGGACTTGGAGCACAGCAGGCCCTCAAAAAACACCTGCTAAATGGATGAAAAAAGAATAGCATCCCACAAGCAGCACTACCCGTAGCTGATCACAGCCCCTACCTATGAAATGCCAGACACGCTGCTATTTTACAGATTAGGAAACCGAGACTTGGAGAGGTGAAGAGAAGTGCCTAGGGACTCCGGAGTCTGCGAGAGCGGGAACACACACAGCACCATGATGCACATGTACTTTGTGTATACATGGCACTTTCTTCAGCCAAGGCATTTTCGGAGGAGACTTTCTTAGGAAGAAGCAAGGGAGACCAAGTCACCACAGAAATAATACCTGTCGTCTAGGGGATGGTGCCAGTTCCCTCCATCCATTCACACCCACTGTCCCACTTAGTCTAGGAAATACTGTGCCCACTGTACAGAGGAGCAAATGGAGGCCCAGAGAGGGATAAGGCTGGTCTGTGGTTGTTCAGTGAGTCAAGGTCTGTCTAGGCTTTTCTTTGTTCTATCCTTTTGTCTTGGAGCCCCTTGAGGGCACTGAAGAGCCAGGTGATTGCTTCTTTGTTCCTGGTGTGCGGCACAGGGCGAGACACAATGCCAGGGGCCAGGGTGGGTGAACACAAAGGCATGGAGTGGCCCAGGTCTCAGCCAGTCAGCATACACCATTCCCCTTGCAATATGAGTGGTTCCAGTGAAGACACATAACCAAAACCTATCCAATGAGAGGGAGTCCCTGGGACTTTCTGAAATGCAGGGATGGCGGGGTTGGGGGTGGTGTGGCAGTGAGTGTATTACTATGGTGCCATCTTGCTGGCCAACGGGATTCAGGCTGAGGATGATGCCCATACATGGGGGAGAGTGGAGCCAAGACAAGGGACATTGTTTAAGGCCCTGGATCCAGCCATGCCTAAAACTGACCCTAGAACTGGACTATCTGATTACATGAGCAGGACAAAGGCATGGCTAGGAAAGATCATCACAGCTGGCAGGCATGTCCTCACGCCTACCGTGTGCCTGGCATGGAAACTACCAGACACAGTCACGTCCATGGCTCAACCCATCCTTCCTGACAGCTGCCATGAACTAAAAGTCCCAGGTCTTGCACCACCTCACTTTGCGTCATTAGACAAGTCATTTGCCTTCCCAGGCCTCAGTCTCCCCATCTGTAAATGGACACAAATGTACCGACCTCTCAAGAATGCCACGAGGCTCTGGTGTGACAGTAACTGAAGGCAGCCAGCACCATTCCTGCCCAAAGAGGAGCTCGAGGCACACTTATTTATTTCCCCGCCTACCTAGCCAGTCCTTCCAGAAGTTTGACCTGAAAGGTCTTGAAAACTCTGCCTGGAGCAAAGAGATGACCTGGTTGGCCACCAGAAGGACCAGGCTGGGATGGTAGGGCTGGCAGGCCAAGGCAGACATCAGAGCAGGCCAGGCCAGACTGGACCTTTCCTGACCACAAAGCCTGAGCTTACCCACTGCTCTGACAGTCCCTGCCAACGTCCTCAGGATCACCCTGCTGAGACTGCCCTTGGCTGGGACTTTGCGACCACTTACAAGCCTTCATAGGCCCCAGGCTCAGGGAAATCTAAGAGTCTGTGGTTCTGTAGCCTGAGCTGGTGGGCCAGCCCCCACCTTCTCCTGAGCTCCAGACTCATGGAGCAGCCACCGCCTCGCCTAGGGTTGCCCTCAGACTGTCCTCCTCTCTCACGCCCCAGTCTGGTTCTTCAGCAAATGGCTGGGTGGTTTTGGCCCATGCCCGCAAGCAGCTGTGCTAGCACCCCCCTCACACCTCCCTGCCCTCACCCTCTGTCTTCCCTCACCTGGACTCCATGCTGTCAATTTGCTGTCTGCCAAGCACCCCAATCCTGCTTGCCCCTCAGGGCCTTTGCACATGCTCCTCCCTCTGCCTCCTCATCCTTCCCCCGACGGCCTCAGAGCCTACGCCCTTGCATTCTTAGTACAGCCCTCCTTGACCACCATACTTACCATTCCAATCCCCAACACTCCCCATCCTCTTCCTTGCTTTTTCTCCACAACTTGCCATCCTTTCACATATATACAATTTACATATATGTACATGTAAATACATGTAAACATGCACATACACTTACATATGCAAATATTTGCAAATGTTTACATATGCAAATATATGTGCGTTTTTTTCTGCCTCTACCTCGAGAATGAAATTACCACAAGAGTATGACCATTTGCCTGTCTAAGTTGCTGCCTCCCCTTGAGCCTAGCACACAGTAGATCATCAGTAAATCTCTTTTTCTTGAGAGAGTCTCACTCTGTCACCTAGGCTGCAGTGTAGTGACACGCTCATGGCCACTGCGGCCTTGACCCACTGGGCTCAGGTGATCTTCCACCTCAGCCTTCCGAGTAGCTGGAACCACAGCCATGCACCACCATGCCAGGCTGATTTTTTGATTTATTGTAGAGACGAGGTCTCGTCATGTTGCTCAGGCTGGTCTGGAACCTCTGAGTTCAGGTAATCCTCTCGCCTTCACCTCCCAAAGTGCCAGGATTACAGATGCGAGCCACCGTGCCCAATTATCAGTAAATCTTCATTAAGGGAACTGATACGATTCTAACATTTTCATGTTTGGAGTCAGCTCAGCAAACCTTCAATCCTGCAGGCTCTGGCACCTGTCAGCACTGACACCCCCACCCCTAGCATCTACTGCCTCTCCCATCCTACCCTAAGCCTGTCCTGTCTCTTCACTACTACAGGCTGCACAGCTTCAGGAAGTAAGAATATGGAGGCTCTGCAGCCATGACCAGGAAGGTGAGGGCAGGTGGAGAGATGGGATGAGTCCCCTTGCCTGTGTGTCCTCTACTCTGATCCAGCCTGGGAGGACTGTAACCTGGAGCTGCCATGGAAACACAGGTGGGTGAGAACTCTCCCTCCCAGGTGCACCCCTGGGAGGGGTGGCAGAAGGAGCAGCCCTGGGCAAGGACCCTCTCAGCCTCCCTGTGCTCCAAGTGGGCCAAGGAGCCTTGTCTTTTGAGTACAGGGGGCACTCATCAAGAGGCACTCAGCTGAGAGTCCGGGGGCAACAGGTCAACCAAGCAACGAACAGACAGACTCACCTGCTGCATGATGTCTCGCTTCTGGTTCATGGCAGCCAGGTAGCGCAGAATCAGCTTTGTGGCCTCAGTTTTGCCGGAGCCGCTCTCACCACTGAACAAGCAAAGGGGCAGAGTGAGGTTCAGCTTTTTGCTGCCTCTTCTGGGGTGCCCCGACCCCACCATGAAACAAGGGGACATGTGTGGCGCATCAGCCAAGAGGTGGCAAGTGATTTGCTGGGGTCCCTCAGCAAGTCTGGCCAGATACAGACCTGCTGCCTGCGGTCCCTCCATTTCTCCCCCACATAAAGGCAGCCTGGCTCACCTGATGATTATGCACTGGTTCTGTTTGGCATCAAGCATTTTGGCGAAGGCGAGATTTGCGATTGCAAAGAGGTGCCTGGGGACACAGACCACTAGACGTCACTGGAGCTGGTGTCTGCCTGTGTCCCCAAACTTCCTAGGGATTCAGGAGGACATTTATGTCCAGCCAAACAGTCAATCCTGTCCACGCTTCACCCCATCAGGGACAAGCTCCCACCCCCACCCTGGCCTGATCTGCAGTGGCCTGGCCTGGAGAAAGATCGTTGGGCTGAGGAGGTGGGCCGCCCTTCCCCATCACCTCCCACCCATGGCTAGAGGGCAGCCAGGGCCTCTCCAAGCTCAGAGAGAGACCCAGGAAACCACCTCTGCCCCCAGCAGCCCCAGAGACACTCACGGAGGATTCTCTCCCAAGGCCCGCCCGCTGTATTGCTGCACCTGCTCTGGTCCATAGATTCCGAACATCCGGTACGGGTTCACTGACACCAGGATGCTGCCGATGTACGTCTGTCGGGCAGACGGTGGCCTCAGTGCTGTGGCTCCTTGCGGCCCCCCGAGGCCCTCCCTCCCCAGCTCTGAGAGCCTGGACCTGTTCCCCTTGGGACAGAGGTCTGGCTGCCTGGCTTTGGTATTCCCATCTAGAGCCCACTACCGGCTTGCTGAGTCATGTGGAATCTCCAGCACTGCATCAGGCTGAGATTGGGAGGAGTTTGGACTGAGTGAGCAAAGCCCCACAGCTGTGATCCTGCAAAGGCAGCCATGTGGGCTCCTGCCTACTTCATTTATTCAGCCAGGCCCAAGCTCCAGGAACTTCCGCCTCCTACTGAGGTCTAAACTTCACAGCCTGGGAGGGGGAGAAAGTCAGGAAGCCCAGGAAATCCTGAGGTGGCCAGAGCTCTGCCGGGTGTCCCTGCCTTCCATACTCTAGCTCTGGCTCTCTGTTGTCCTTCTGGAGCCAGGGGCTCCCTTCCACCCCTCTGGCCATCCCCTCTATGGAATCCAGGTCTATGGATTCTAGGACTCTGGAAGCTCTATCTGTCAGGTCCCCAGTGGGAGGTGGGGGTCACACATTTCTGGATTCCCTGTTTCCACGTCTCTGCATCTGGCATGCAGCATTCTAAGACTGTTTTAGGACATCTGGCATCCAGCATTCTAAGACTGTTTTAGGACACTAACATTCTATGCTGAAATGACGGAAACCCCAAAGTTTAAGCCAGAGCCACAGGTCTGGGGTTCAGCAGGAGAAATCTATCTTCCAGACCCCCAGGCAGGGCCAGTCCCAGGTCTTACGTAGATGAGGTTCCGTTCAAATCTAGTCTTGAGGTTGGACAGCACAGTGGTCTCCTGGAGGTCTCTGAAAGGACATGGAAGCCAGGCTCGGTGGCTCAGCCTGTAATCCCGCGCCTTTGGGAGGCTGAGGTGAG